>NW_010359376.1:319366-464565 GCF_000414095.1 Morus notabilis | reverse complement strand
ATCTTTTCGTCTCCCCCCACCCCCCCCCCCCCAAGCAAATCCTTTAGTATATAGCAATTTGAAAAAATTTCTTTGTAGTTTCTTCCATTATTTAAGATATGCTATCTGAGTTAACTAATAAATTTATCTTAAGTTGCTTTTAACCTTTCATTTGGATGATATACTGCTGCCGTCAAAAGTATTGCTAGGCCTTTCGTTGTTCGTTTGGTTGTTTTTACTCCATCACATACTCAAGTTTGTTTTTTTGTTTCAACCGTTGCAGGCAACTGCTGTTTACAAGGTCGCATCTATTGCTTCACAATATGGTGTTCCTGTCATTGCTGATGGTGGTATTTCAAACTCTGGGCACATAGTCAAGGCTTTGACTCTAGGGGCATCCACTGTGATGATGGGAAGCTTTTTAGCTGGAAGCACTGAGGCTCCGGGAACTTACGAGTATCAGGTATGATAAATTGGTAAACATGTTAGTTTTAGTTTCGAATCATATACACTATTAGTTCACAAATTTCTATTTCTTGTTATCTTTCTACAAGTGTCCATCTGAAGTCTAGTTTTGAGACATGAAAGTTATTCACCGTGTCCGCATTTTTTTCTGTCAATGCTTCTAATAAACAATCTTGTTTTCTTTTGCTGTATGTTTCGTAGTTCTTAACTTATCATAACCTTGTTTAAAATTTCTAATATAATATTCTTGGTTTTATGGAATCTATCTTTATTTTCAGAGTAATAGAAATCTTGTGAGTCGTGATTTATACTATATATGCTGTTATGGTTTATTAGTGTGGTTTACAATTTTGGTTATCGAAACATTTTCTCTATTCACCGCTTAGAACTATTATTTATTTTATTTTTGCTTCATACTTACGTGGCGTATACCATGGTCAGTAATATTTAACCAAGATATTTGAATGACCAGAATGGTTGCCGGGTCAAAAAATATAGAGGCATGGGCTCTCTTGAAGCAATGACAAAAGGGAGTGATGCAAGATACTTGGGTGACAAAGCCAAACTAAAAATTGCTCAAGGGGTTGTTGGGAAGGTTGCTGATAAAGGTTCTGTTTTGAAGTTCATACCTTACACAATGCAAGCAGTAAAGCAAGGCTTCCAAGATCTTGGTGCTTCTTCTCTTCAGTCTGCTCATGACCTCTTAAGATCAAAGACTTTGAGGCTAGAGGTATGATATTACTTTTATTTTTTTATTTTTTAATATAAGATGGAAGTATGATGTTCTCTAATCTATGGTTTTGTTGACTGGATTGGATCATAATATGTTATGATATTATATTAGTAAGAGCATCTCCAATGTGATGTTAAATTACATTTGGGGAAAATCAGTCTCCAATCCAATGTAATATTATTCTTGGATATAGATACACGCAAGGCCCTGCCAAGGGAGAACTTTAAAGTCTCGAGAAAGTCTTTGTTTACTTGATAGATAACCCTACTCTTTCATCTTGTAAAGTGGAGTCTTTTTTCCCGCATAATGGGACATAAGGAATAAAGCATTTATCTGAAAGGAGTTTTTAGAAGTGTTAGGTGGTACTCCTTTCGAACTGGGGAGATTCAATTTTGCAGTAAGGTTTTGGTGTGTCTTTCAGTTGCTGCTAACTCATTTTTTCCAGCAGGCTGGTTCTCGGGCTATATAATGCTAGGAAAGGGACAAATTTATGATAGCCTCTTCATTGGCCTCTCTATTTTTTTTTTTTTGGTATTTATAATGAATGTTTTGTGTGGTTTGAGCAGGTACGGACTGGAGCAGGCCAAGTGGAAGGTGGAATTCATGGGTTGGTTTCTTATGAAAAGAAGTCGTTTTGATAAAATTGATTAACAAAACATCCTTATTTATGCTATTTGGCTGGAGAGTGAGTACCCTTTGCAGTTCGTACTGCTCAGAAACAAATTGGGGGGCACTTGACAGGGATACATGCATGCTAACCCATAAAATATTTTTATGAGCCTTTTCTCTTTTGGAAGCCCAAATTTTGAGCACACCAACCAACCAACCATCGTTTTCTGTGGTCAGCATGGGGGAGCTTTTCTTGCATCTGTATTTCTTTATTTGTGCAATAAAGAGGGACATGATTATTTTTGTTTTTACCTTTATCTATATAATAAAGTTGAGCCTTTTTTTTTTTTTCGTCTAACTAGTTTAAGTATGTCAAAGTGATATCTATTGGCAATATGCAATTTTTCTTTCAAGAAGAAAATGGGGACGAATGGTTTCAACAGTTATTATTTTCAACAAAGTATATGAAGAAATGATTATGGAACATGCTACCTGGATTATTTATGCCTATGCCTCTTCTTGAGTCTGGAAAAGAGCACTGTCTTAACAGTAACATAACACGGATATTAAGGGCTCGATAGGTAATGTTTTTAAAATAGTTTTATTTTTAGTATAAAAATGAAAATGAGATTATTTTAAAAATTATTCTAAAATTGATTTTAAAATTACATTTGGTGGTCTTTCAAAAGATTAATTTGAGCATGATAAAAAAGTGAAATTATGTTTGGTTACAATTATGTTTGTTTTGAGTACATGTAATTAATAATCTTAAATTAATTTATTAAGTAATTAATAATTGATTATTAGTTAGCAAAAAAATTAATATATTAATAATATAATAATAATGGATAAATTATCATTAATGAGTTCATTAGTAATTAAACTATCTATATATAATAAATTAATATGCTAAATAATTAAAATTTAAAAATTAGTAATTAATTATAAATAATTACAATGTTAGTAATGTACTCATTTTTATTAGATTATAAGTAATTAATTAGTGTATTAAGAAAAATAATTTGTATATACATAATTTATTAATATTCCGTTTACTATTTAAATTATTTACTTTTTGTTACATAATTAAATAATTAGTTAATTAATTACTAATGTTTATTTAATAATCTATTATTTGATATATCACATGATCAATTTTTGGTAATTATTCTTTCTATAATGATTAATTACCAATTATCAACTATTAATTATTATTGATTAGTATATCACATATTGATAATTATAATTTAATATTAATTCTTAATTGAGTAATTACTATTTATTTTTTATTTATCAACTATTTTCTAATTAATAGATTATAATTAACATAATATATGATTGATTTATTAATTATTAATTATTATATTTTCTAATTAATAGATTATAATTAACATAATATATGATTGATTTATTAATTATTTATTTAATAACATATTATTACTTTTTTTATTGTTAATATGTTATAGAATTGATTTTTGGCAATTAATCTTTAACTAAATAATTATTTATTATATTATTAATAAATTAAAAACTTAATAGTAATAAATTAATATTTAATTAATAATTAAGTAATTACTATTTATTTATTAGTTATTAAGTATATTTATTTATTAATTATCAATTAATATTTTATATAATTAGTAATTAATTATTAATTATTTAATATAAATTTGTTGATAAGTACTAAAAAATAAAAACGGAAAAGGAAAAACAACTTTCAATCGTTTTCTACTTTCTCCACAAAAATCATTCTCATTGTTTTTTGTTTTCGTTTCCATTTTCAAAACTTTTATTAAACAAATACGATTTGTAGACCGTTTTCGTTTTCGTGCCTCAAAAAACGTGCAGAAACGTTTTTGAAAATAATTCCAAACGCACCCTAAGTGATATGTTGCTTGCTTCTTACCTATAGACATTCGACGTGTATGCTCAGGTGAGTCATTAAATTAAAGGCATTACTACTAGGCTAGTCATTTTTAATACTATAGTCAAGGACAATCTTCTAAGAAATCCAAGGTCTAAACAAAATTCTGAACGGGAATATGATTTATAGAAGGTAAATACTTCAAAAGTACATTATATACTCGTTGAAAAATGAGAAATAAGTAGACAAATGGTATGTACACAGCTTATTTTCTGATGCTAATATACACAAATTTGTCTTTTTTCCATTACATTATATGAAAAAATTGAGTGCATAAGCATAAAGTTTAGTTTTTGTAATACCATCTGCATAAGACGATTTAAACTCGGCAAGATACCGTATCCTCTAAATCAACGCACAAATGCGGAAAAAGAAAACTAATAACTGAAAACAAGAAGAAATATACTCTTTATTTCTTTTTGAAAATATCCACAAGAAAGAGACCATTTTATTATGAAGCTCTAAAAGGAATTTAAATGCAAAACCGCTAACCTCATACCATGTTATCAAATGAAAAGGATGATCAAACTACGCAGATTTACATATCAAGGTGAACAACGGGTTCTTCAAGTACCCCCATTGCGACATTGATCATCTCGTTTGAGGTAAAACCATCATCATTGGCGTAAAATAGGTGCAAAACTTGGCTCATTTTCCAGAACAAGTCCTTGCAAGCCCTCGGGACTATGCTGTCCTTGTCCTGCAAAACTAGTCTCAGCAGTTCTCTCTTCTGACTCTTCACAATACTCTTCATTTCATTGATGGTCACTTCTTCGGTAGCTGACCCAGAACCATGAATTAGGCTTAGTGATACAGCATTCAGTTTACCTTCCTTGGATTCTCTCTGTAATACATCCAGGAGCTATTAGCAGGCTACTAAACAATTAAAAAAAAAATGGTCACTTGTCTTTCTCATTTGGCTAAGATGAACTGTTCTTTACCTTAAAACCTTGAATGTCGTTGAGAAGACGTCCGGAAGTGCTCATCAGTCTATATAGATGATGGAGCTCGGGATGTCCTACAACGTCGTCGGAAAGTTTAGGCCCCACAAAGTAAAGAGCTGGAAGGACTATGGGTCCTAGGGCAAATGAGACGTATCCATTTGTCATATACTCATCGATTGTTGGCACAGACTTGTATTTCGTCCATTGAGCTTCTCTCAACATGGATTTCAGCAAATCCAGCCACTGCATTTCAACACATGCAAAGTTACATCCTCGCTTAAAAAGGAATTTTAACACTGTCGCCTCCTAAGCTGTTCATGGTTTCTTACTTTCGTCCTTAGGCCTTTTTTCTTCACAATTTAGTCCCTGAATTTCTAAAAGAGTAGCAATTAACCGCAATAGTTAACCTAAGTTAAATTCTAGGGAACTCTAGGACTATTTCAGGCACAATGTTTTTCAGAATGAAAAGGTGGAAGTGTTAAACTACGAGAAGTTCAGGTAGACAGGTGCTATAGACATTATTCCGTTCAAAATTAAATCAGGTACAATTGCTATTATTTTGAAAATTAAATTGCTGGTACGGAATCCATAAAAGTGTTTGCTAGTAGGGAAAACAATGATAACATGAACAAGGTCAAGATTGCAACTCACAATCTCAATTACGTGATTTTTCGCACTACGTCCTTGCAGCACGACTGCTTTGGCTCCGATTTCAGAAATTGTGTTATGAAGTGCTGAAAAGATAATTTCAACTTGCTTGGAGCAACAATCAACACTCAGATTGACATCCCACCTGTGCTTCAAGTACAACTAACACAATCACTTTTGACTGAACAAAAAAGAAAAAGAAGAAACTTGGGATGCATAAGCAGAATGCATAGGAATTGTTAAAAAGGGAAACATACTTTTCCATCAATTGTATGAGGTTTAAAAGTTCTTCTTCTGAACCTCCAACATCAAAGAAATCATCAACCACTGTTGTGAGGACGCCATTTTTAGCCCACGAAATGCGTGCATCCGATAATTCAGAAGCAAAAAGGGTAGCGGCAGCAGAAAAGTAACAGTATGCCAGCTTCTGCCTGGCAAACTTTAGCTTGTCCAATCTATTCTCTATAACCCACCTGCTTGAGCTTCCACATGTTAGAGCTTGCTTGGGTCAAAAGAAAAACTGTTCCTTCAAAATAGTAAGACAACAAATGGCTTGTATGTTTGTTAATCTCAGTGGCCTTTCCTTTTTCTATATCCTTAATTTTTTTAATAGGAAAAATTACGCCAACACCCCTAGTTTTTGTCAGTATTATAGTGACACCTGCTTGACCAAACTTAATATCAGCGACACCCCATTGACCTCAGAATTTCACACTAACACTTTTGTCAGTTGAAAGCATGAGCATCTTCTGTTTTTGATCGCTATTTTCTGAAGATACCTAAAGATACCCCTGTCAAGGTAAACTTTCATCTTTCATATATGTAGGCTGATGGAAAACTAGGGGTAGATGCTAAGAAGATGAATCCCAGGTTAACACGAAAAAAAAAAAAAAAAAAAAAAAAAAAAAGGGTGAAGTGAAAAAAAAAGAAAACCAGGTTAAAAAAAAAAAAAAAAAAAAAAAAAAAAAAAAAAAAAGAGAGAAGGTTTTCTTAGCTTCATTTCTCAACTTTTCTAGTCAAGCACTGATACTTTTAGGGACAATTCTCAGAAAATTCCATGAAGATATCATGATTCCTGTTAGGAAATACGCACTTGGAAAGATTTTTGAGTTCCTCACGATGTATTGACTGGCACATGTTGAAATCTTCAATTGCTAAGTCAAGGAAATATTTGTTGCGGACATTTGAAGAACTGAAACAAAGAGTACAAAAATGTGACTATTTAAAGTAATTGAGCATAAAAAAGTTCTTAAAAGGAGGAAGGTCAATGAAAGGATCAAAATCGAAAAAGTTCACCGATAAGAAGTTTTCAGAATCTTCATACTATCGGTCTCATAATGCTCTATGGCTCTCCTGCTTGACAGTCGTCCCAAGTTCGCATAGTATGGCATCTTAAGAGCGTCATTTACCTGAAACAAAGAAAGAATAACTTTCCAGGTATTACCTTCGCAAACGTCACAATTGAATATGTAAGAGAAACTTAAGTAGGAAACTACCTCCTGGCAAATGTATTTATTGAGTTTGTGATCTGCGTTGGTGGAAATACTAGATAGTTCTTGTTTTAGATAACTACTTGTCCTTAAATTTTGTTTCTCGAGGTCAGATTCCTCCGGATGTATGATGATCTCCGATGCCCTAAATATTTCTAAGATAGCACCAATGTCCTTCATATGTCCACCAAGGTAATCGATAATGTGATCTTCCGAGAATTGAGTCAATGGGTCTACATCACAGAATTAAATCTCTTAAGCATGTGTTGCACGAAAAATTTGTAAACACGAAGACTTCTAAACTGTGAAACACCTGAAGATACATCATATCCACTAATACGTAACAAACGAAATGCCATTGCGCAAATGGAACTATCTAAAAGTATGCTCTCCTCCCCTTGCAGCCACAACCTGTTCATTGGCTAATGTCAAGCTTCGAAATAAAAGGCGCCAGCAAGCTTACTTTAAAAAAAAAAAAAAAATTAAAAAGGAAAAATTAAAACTTTACCATTTTTGCTTTCAAAAAAAAAAAAAAAAAAAACTTTAGCATTCTTGAAGGGCCCTTTCATTATTATCGGCAAAAAAAGGGGAAAAAAAAAAATCAAGAAACTTACCTATATGTTTCATCCAGTACACTTCGGATTTCTTCTTTGAAATGCCGGTCAATTCCCAACCTTTGAAGATTGTCGACCATCAAGAGACGGACATACATATCTAAAGGATATACCGCTGGAACTGGGGAGGAAAAAAAAGATGTAAGAACGATGTGATTTGAAACCAAGAAACCCACACAAAAGTTAAAGATGGAGGAACCTGCACTTCCAAAATTTTCTAAGACGGAGCACAGGTACTTAAGACAATCAGCATTCTTGAGGTTTGTAAAAGCAACCGCTGTGGTGGAAGGTGAATTAAACAGGGAACCATTTTTCCTTTGGTACTTCATAACCGCCTCCCAATCCACTGACTTTCCGATCCCTTCTGAAATGTATGCTAAGTACGCTCTCTGTCCCTCCGAATTGCTTCCATAGGCACTTATAGTGACAAGGCAGTGAGGAAAATTGAGTTAGGATGAATTTTTAAGTTAATGTATATAATTATCACAAAAGCAATAAACTCCCAACTGTCAGATTTGAATTAGTAGCGCATTTTTGTTCAAAGGCATTCTTCTAAATCAATAAAAAAACAATATCACAATTCCATAAGAAAATGATATAAACAATCTTGTAATAATCCGATTAACAGTCAAGGAAAGGCTTCCTACTTAAGATAGAATATCTCTCTCTCTTTTGTGCTATAACTAAGCTCTTCCTTAGCTGGGTGGTAATGGACCATAATAGGTTCTCCTTTGTTTATAACTTTGTTTTATGGATTTTTTACTGTCGGGTGTCGAATGAATGTGCAAGAGAAAAGAAAAGGATATAAACAAATTCAAATCAATAATATTAAAGAAAGGGGAAAAAGTTACCTCTTAAGTTCCAGCTCTCTTTTATGGATCAGGGCATCAAAATTTGAGGGTTCCATAGAAAAATTCAGATCCAAATTCTTAGCATATTCAATCATAGTGGGAAATATGACTTCAAATCCAACAGGAGAATATTGCTTGTCATCAGTAACTGAAGCTAGATTTGCCTCAATAAAATGTAGGCCTGAAACAGGATGAGATTATATCACCAACTCTACGTAGTAAAATGATTTTCGAAAGAACAAAATCATTAATATATACCTTTGTTTATTTGTTCTTCACCAACGTTCCATTGTTTCAATGCGAGGACACTTGCTAAAGTAGATAACAAAGCATCCTTCATGAGCAAGGAATGGTGATGAGGAAGACCCCACGCGCCATTGGAGTGTTGATTCTCCAGTAACCAATTTACACATTGAGGGAAAAAGGGGTCCCGTGCAGAACTCGGAGAAGGGACCATTGCCACCCAGGCAGTGTCGTAGGAGGAAACTGAGAGTTCAACCTTATTGAACATACTTTCGATTTTGTCTTTTGTCTCCTCAAAATTCTGCTCAAAAAATTAAAAAGAACATCACTTCACAATATATTCAAATGGAAAAATAGAATACAAGAAATTATAAATTTAAGAGTTGTCGTACCAAAGAGGAAGCATTGCCTTTTTTCGCTTCATTTGATCTTTGTACTGGAAAATCTGTCACTAACAAATTCAGTGCAGATTTACTTACTTTTACACAAGTATTCAAGGAATCAAACTTAGTTACTCAAACAGCAGCCTGACATATATAAATATTAGATACACATATATAACTAAAAACAACATTTTGGGGTGGGGAATTTGTAGAAAAAATAGCGAAAGTAACAAGTTTATAATAAGTATTCTATTCAGAGACTGTCACATCTTTGTGGTTAAACATGCAAGTTTCAACACTTTAAAAAAAAAAAAAAAGTTGCAACATAAATACATGAATATAGTATGTTCTTGGAAACACCAAAGAGACAATGATAGAGAGAAACTGTCTCATTTCAAACCCTTCACTCAATGAGTTACCACAAATTAATTAAATTGCGTATGATTTTCAAGATAGTCACAACTCAAGACCATGAAAAGTGGTACTCTAATTCCCCAACTGGGTATCATTCATGATACATTAAAAACCACAAAATAGGATTAAAAAACCAACCTCCATATCAAAAGATTCAGTCAACTATTTTATGAGCAAATTATATAGTTCATATCTCATTTCGTATCTTATACAAACACATCAAACAGTTAAAAAATCAGACTTGAGAGATAGTTATGCACAAATTGTTTTCATCATCATGCACACAAAAGAAAATATCTGATGCATTACTATTACTACCCAAGATTCAACAACCCCATATGAGAGAGAGAGAGAGAGAGATAAAACCTGACGAAGATGAAATGGTGGTACACCTGAGGTGGAGAGACATGGTTGTCTGAGGACCGGCGGAGAGAAAGAGAGAGAGAGAGAGAGAGAGAGAGAGAGAGAGAGCCTTAAAAGCAATAAAGTAGGAGCCAACTAGCGAAGCAAGAAAAGGTTGTACACATATATAGTCCAAACGGTAAGAGGTGGATAAACGACAAAAATATGTCACAGACAAACACAGAATTAGTAACGCGTTTATGGTGTCGTTGTCAAAGTTGTTGATGTTCATTTGGATTGGAATCTGTTTTGCACTTATATTTGGGTGTTTTAAGATTATTCTGGCGTGGTAAAAATAGAATAATGATTTTATTTTTATTTTTTTAATTATTAAATCTGTATCAAAAGTTGATCTTATTTGTTGACCGGCTAATCAGGAATGGTCCTACTCCTTAAAAGGGTTTTCAATTATTTTCCTTTCTTTGGCCAACAAAAGAAACCAACCACCAATTGAAATACTGACATTATAAAAAGGAAGTAAAATAATTTAAAAAAAAACAAAGAAAAGGAAAAGGAAAGTGCACTGTCCTAATTAAACTTAGAATGGTCCACGACAACTTTTCTAATTAAAGGATATGTAATTGAAGGTAATGAAAAGGATAATGAGTTTAAAAAGGAATGTAAATGAATAAGAAATTTTCTTTTTATATTTTTCTAATGTTATTTATCCATTATATTGTGGATTGGAAACAATTTAATCTTTCTTTTAGTGTTTACTAAATTTAAATATAGAAGCTTTATCAATTTAATTACTAAAATATCTTTTACACATAATTAGATAATTATTTGTTTCATAGTAAGAAAAAAAGTAGATTCATATTTATTCTAATTATTCAATATTACTACTAATGAAAAAGTTATGGTTGATATTCACTTTTCTTATTCTGTAATAGTAAAGGAGGATTTCGAGATATGTTAAAGAAAAAAAAAACGATTTCATATTTTTATTAAGTTCTGTTAATTTTTTTCCCCTTGATTATGATTTACAGATAGTCAAAAACAGTGCAATACTGATAAGTTTTTATTTTTTATTTTTTTTAATAGACTACTATTAAAAGTTCCCTTCTCTCCTTTGGAGCATCCTGTTTGGTTGCCTTTATAAATTAAAACAAAAACAAAAAAACAAAATTGATGGCAAAATTGAAGTGGAAAGAAAGGGATATTCTGGGTAGATGTTCAATCTTATCTTATTCTATTAAATATAATAATGAAAACTTTGCCTAAAAAAACAATGAATAATATTTTTGTTTCTTAAAGTAAAACAAATTGGCATTGGACTTATATGCTAGATAGCTCTTCGTTATAAAAAAAAAAAAAAAAAAAAAAAAAAAATAGCTATGCGTTGAAACTTGAAAGTTGTATTAAGTATGCATCCCATATTTTGGAATTAGCGTCGGCTTACAAATAGTATATTTGTTTTTTCCAGCAGAAGATAGTATATTTATTTATTTATCTTTTAGATTTTGAGGGGTATATTTAGGCCTCGTTCACTTCGCAGATTCGAGTTTTCAATTTGAGTTGAGATGTGACATTTTCTGAAAGCTTTTCACTGTAGCAGAAAAAATTAAATGTAATATTTTTTAAGAGTTTTTTACTGTAAAAATCTAAAACTAAAAACTCGAATCGATAAAATGAACGAGGTCTTAGTACCTTTCAAACTAAATAACAGAATAGAATTACATCACTACCTAAGTTAGTTAACACTTTGTAACACAATATAATATGCACTGCAAATAACGTCATGAAGCCTGCATGTCCTATATGTGCACGCAGTGTCTTAAATTTGAATTTAGAAAGCATTCTGATTTTTGTACCTTTTGTTTTCTTTAGGTATCATTTTAATTTTTTGTTTGGAACCTTCTCAGTATGTCAATATATCAGTTTTTTTTTTCATTAAATCTGTATAAAATCACATAAAAATTAAAAAATATATAAATTTAATGATTTAAAAAACTTGACTTACCAATACAGCAAACAAGCATACTAAAAAATATTTTTTTTTGTTTTTTAAAACTACTAAAAGAACGAAGGATTTTTGTTTTAAATATTTATAAAATCATCTCAGCTCGGGTCCCTTGGTGCTAAGAAATTGTTGTTTGTGTAAGCTAAAATTTTCTCATTTGTGGTTATAACCTGTCTCTTCAGGAATTGGAAAAGAGAAGTGCCTACTTCATTTTCATTTTCATAAATTGTGACGCGTGGCCAAAAAACTCACCTCCTATTTAGCAGATAACCCTGTTTTTTGGTCTTCTAATGATAATGATAAACAACCCCGTGTTTTGATCTTTTAAGAGCCCGTTTGTTTTTTATATTTATCAATGATTCTGAATCATAATTCATGATTCTCTACAATTTTTTTTTTTCACAAAAAATATACGTAAAACGAGAATGATTCTAAATACACGAACCAAACGAACACTAATGACATCAATGTTTCCTAACAGCGTTTGCAATAACTACCCTCATCTCTCTCCCTCTATGGCAAGGCCGAAAAGAGCCTCACAAATGACCTTGTGACACGACGGCAACGCTCAGTTGATGGCCAAGAGTAGTGGGTTTGGTGATGAAGGGGGTGATGGTTGTTGCTAAGGGGGGAAGGGAAGACAGGGTTAGCGTGTTTAGAACAAAAAAAAAAAAATCATTTTATTTTTGAGGGGTAAATTTACAAATTAGTTTTCTGTGTTATTGGTTCATGAACTTTCTAATGAGTGACTTTGTTCTTAAACTCATTTTTTTGGTTCATGAATTCTCAAAAATATTGGCATTTGGTCCTAATCGATAACATCCACGAAATTTTCAACAAAATTGTTATATGGAACACACAACCTTTTTTTTTATTTTTTTTTATTTTTACAAGATAACTCTGAAAATTTACAAAATATATATAGTTTCATTTAAAAGGGTATAAAGGACAAATAATTAGATAATAGTATTTGCCACTTGAGGCTAGCTCAAGTCATTGGGTGCGTAAATGTGTGAGTGTGCGATTTAGGCTTCAAATATGATTGTTTTAATATAATGAGTCATAGACCCCACACACCGTATCTAATAGGGAAAAAAAGGGAGGATACCATTGCATTACAATTTACAACCCAAGAATGAGCAAATGTCCCCAAAATGCAATCTTGGAACATCCTTGATCAATTCTTCCCAATTATTTCAAACACCCATGTTTGACCAAACAAACATCTTGAAGCTAAGAATCTGGCCTCAGTTCTCAATTAACAACAAAGAAAAATATTTTTTTCTCATTCAAAATTTCAGGAATGTTTGGAAGCACTCCGATCAAGTGATCGTGGGCTCGGGTTCTTCTGAAGCAAATAAGGTGGAAGGAAAGAAGGGATGAAGAATGCCAAACCCAGACAAAGTATTACCAAGACTACCACCCACCAAGCTTTGTGTGGAATACCCAACAACAGTTCATCACAAACTGCAACGAATATAAAATGGATAATGTTTAGCGTAAAAGCAAACTAAAAAATGGTTGAGCAGTATAATGCACAAATACAAAAAGGAAGGGAAAAGGGGGAGAAAAATTCTCGAGGATTTGATATGAATAGTCCCCAAGTCAATCAGGCTTCCAGATTGATTATAATTTTCCATCTAAATCACATTCTGAAATGAAATTCATTCTCCTTTTTATTTTTTTGGTTTACAACTGTTACTAATAGAAACAGGATTCCTTCATACGACAAAGAGATGCGAGTGTTTCAAAAGAATAAGGGAAAGCAATATAGGATCTACTAATTTCAAAGGAACAATAGTCAAATAAAAGATGGCACTACCTATGTTGAAAAGGATGAATTCTCTCTCCAAAACATTAGGTATCGCAACAAACCCCTCGGACTCCACACTAACCAAGACATACATTCCATCCTGCACGGCACAAACGTTTTAGGTAACGTTTGGTTCATAGATTTAGAATTATGATTCATGATTCTGATTTTTGAAATTTAAATATTTTATGAGAGAAAAATAAGAATCATGAACCATGATTCAGAACTAGGAAATGATACATGAAACAAACATCCCCTTAGTCTATTTCATAACAACAGAAATGTGTTAATCAAAGTTTCAAAGGCGACCACAAACCTGATCGGAATCAAGAGCATCGGTCTTGAAAATGATCTTTTCCGTGTTGAGCAATCTTCTATTCGTGTGCAGCGCCAAATCCAACTTGTCTCTCCTCAATTCTAAGGAAAAGCTGGCTGGTATCTATTAATAACGCCAAAAACCCAGTTGAGATTTTATATAGAGAAAGCTGAATGAAGGGAAGAGCAACTATGTAGAGGCATGGAATACATACAGAAGCCGGATACGATATCTTTACTTCATACAACGTATAAGATTTAAGCCCTCGTAGCTCGTAAAGTCGCGAGCCCATTTGAAGAGGCAGCGTTTCCCTCCAAAGTTCCTCCCCGACATTCAGAACTTTGCCGTCTATCCTGTGCAATTGATCAACCACCAAAACTTGACAATGAAATCGACTAGACCTAAGCGGTTGTCGAAATGTAGATATAATCAAAACAAAATCTGACATACTAACGTATTTCCGCAGCTGCAAATTCGGCAAACAATAAGGGTGTGGAAGATATAGAGCAGAACGAACAAGTTAGGAAATTCTACAAGACGCATTTTGTATAAACAAATTCTTCAACTCTTCAGCGTGGAAAACTGCGAAAATGCAGCTCCGCAATTGATTCAACTGTGGTCTATATCATCTCCTGTTTACACATGAACCGGAAAAACAATGATCGTTGTTAAGGACCCATAAGATGAAGCAACAGAACATTGGAATTAGGCAAAAACTCTCGCATTATCGGAGAGTTTGTTTTCTGGTTTTGATCCCATGAGTTCTCTGTCATGAGCTTCTTGACACATTTCATCAAACAGTTTATGTGCAATAACAAACTTGTGCTTTTGAAACTCTCACAAAAAATAAATAATAATGATAATAATAATCCTCACCCGTCACCAATTGCGCAGAGAGAGAATGGGAGTCGAGAGGAAGAAGAGTCTCTAGCGGCTCCACTACGAACAAGAACCAACAACCAACACTCCACAGTATTTCTCAAACGACAGTAAAATTTGGTTTTGTAGATGTTTTTTCTCTTTTTAATTTTTGTTTTATTTTATTTTTTTGAAGATTACACTATCTTGGGATGAATTCTACGAAGACATGAAAAGGGTAAAATACAAAAAAAAAAAAAAAAAAAAAAAAAAAAAGGAAAAAAAAAAAAAAAAAAAAAAAAAAAAAAAACACAAGGAAAACCCGACAAACCGACCGTTCTGCATCCATATAGTAGATATATATATATTATATGGTATCTAATCAAACGACAAGTCGTACATTTCACCTTGTATTAGAATCCGGTTAGAGATATTGACATGATATACTTAATAAAATAAGGGTAATATTCTCTTAATAAGTCAGTTTTATTAGGTTGAGTTAGACTTACCCCTAAGTGAGGGTTATGCAATAAGATTAGAAATATGAGGGGCAAACAAAAACAAAAATAAAATATAACTCTTAAAATATAAACGATAAGTGCCCATGGGACTTTTAACGAGAAACTCATAATTAAAAATCACAAATCGACAAAACAAAATAAGACCATAAATCTACAGTTCAATGTAGCACCAAATAAAATACTTAAATGATACAACCATCATCAGTCACATCCCTATCGAAAACAATCCAGTCAGAATCTTACATAACTGAAGAAGAGGACCGAAAGAAGGGATAGGTCTCTAACACGTTGCGCACTGTGAGACGTCTACTCCTCATCCGAAAGATTACACTGTACTTCGCCTAGGAATGGGAAGAAAAAGGGGTGAGCATGCAATGCTCAGTAGGAGAACTATTACTCACCTTTAGTTTTTTTTATTTATTGTTACGAATTAAACTTGCATGGTTAGTAATTTTTATGTTTTATGTATAATGAGTCAGATGATCAGTGTCGGTGAGATAACCCAATCCGTACGCTCGTGACGAAAAACCCCCGAAGGGCGCGGTGATTCAGAGGCACTGATAGCAAAGAGCTCTATCTCGGGATCTCTACCAGATCAGTTCTCAAACCACGGGCAAGGGTGAACTGTCGTTCCGAGCCCTCACCAAGACGCAACCACTGTACAATAACCTTGGGGATTCTCAATCCCGGAAAGCATCATCACCTCTCCACTCTTTTACTTTTTTGGGTCCACACCCAGGGGTGGTGAACGGCCACACCTAGTGTTAGCACACTATCTCATTATTGTGTCCGGTTTACATTCTCCTAACCATGTTTTTGTGTCAGATTTAAAAATTGTCAAATTTCTTGGCCACACTGTACAATACAGGACGGGCTCCTTAATGGTTTTGTTCAAGTCATATCGTATAACAGAAATAAAGAAGTTTAATATACAATTTCATTCTTCTCAAATTTAACAAAATTAATTAAATTAAATAAAACTTCACAAAAGTTAAGTAATAGGACCTCTTCCTCAAAACGGATCTCGGATCGTCAATCGGAGGTTGGAAAGCTGTGAAACGAAGCTTCGCCGGAATCCGGCCACCGGTGGCAGCGGCGGCGGAGCTTCTCGGAGGAGAATCCCGCGGCGGACTTGGGTCCTACGCCCCTAAATCGATGGTTCTGAATCCAATGGCGATGTCAATTTTATCAAATTTAGCCTCTAACCACTCGGATCGAGATCCTCAATTCTGACCGAATTTCGAGCTTTGAATCTTTGTTTTTCAGCCACGGATCTTCAAAATCGATTGAGGGATTTCATTACCCATGAGATTCTGAGCATTTTGATCACGATGATCCAACGGCTAGATCACTGGAACCATCCTCCCATTTTTCTCACGGCGGTGGCGGCTCGTTTTCCGGCAAGGCGGCGGCGGTGACCACGGCTGGTGGCCCAGAACGACTCACCGGCTCCCTCTGAAGCTAATGGGCTGGGCGGTGTCGTTAACGACGGCCGGAGAAGGGAGGTCCAAGGGCGGCAGTGGCGGTTATCCGACCACCACGGGCGGCGGCGTTCCGATCAGAATCAAGCCGTGCTGCTAGTACGGTTTTCTTCGTCTCTTCGCTCTGAGTCTATTGGGATCGGAATCACCTCGATCGGACATCGGACGACGAAGATATCACGATCGAAAGTTTGAGTGTTTTTTGAAACTTTGGCCGGCGAGTGTGGCGTCGTCCGGCGGAGTTGGCGGCTGGAAGACACTAGTCCGGACTCAGCTCGACGAGATATTTCTAACGAGCCAGGAGATGTCGAAAACGGACGCCGGAATCTTACCGGAGGTGGGTCGGCCGTGCATGTAGAGAGAGAGAGAGAAAATGAGGATTTTCTGATTGGTGAGGATGAGAGACACGGCCAAGTGGCACTAAATAACAGGTTGTGTATACTGATTGTTAAAATTTTTATTTTTCTGACCTCGATATTTCTTCTAAATTTGAATTTTAGCTCAGATTTTTAAAATTTTCACACTTAAGTCTTTAAAAATTACAAATTAATCATAAATAAATTTTAAATTTTATATTAATATTATTTAATTTTTATAAAATGATATCAGAACATGTCTAATTTTACAATATTAAATTCTATAATATTAATTTATTCATAGTAATTTAACATGATTCATACTGTACATGGGGGAACGTATTAAAATTTTATATTGACTGAAAATATTATCATAATCCATTTAATAAAATATTAAATGAGGACGATTCTTATTTAATAAGTCATCCATTGGCGCCTCCAGTCCAGGTTGAGGCTCAGGAAGCAATAGCAAATTCATCATCATCAGCATCATGATGATGCAGCGGCAGCTTCCAGTGCGGCTGATGAAGTCCCTCGCTGTGTCTTCTTCGCGTCCATACACCTCTACTCTCCAAGAACTTGCTTTTGCCCACCACCCCAAAGGTCTCTCTCTCTCTCTCTCTCTCTCTCTCTATATATATATATATATATATATATATATTCTTGTTCCTTTTCAATTTTGCATGTGGGCTTTACTAGTTCTGCACTTTTTGGCCTCTGGGTCTGTCTCCAATTCCAGTTTTGCGGTGACAAAGCTACAAAACTTTAGCTTGAGTCTACGCCTTTTACAACATATAGGAATTGCTGACTATAGGAACAACGTGAGAACAGAAGGGCATTGCATTTTATGACTTTTGGTAGTCCTCCATAGGCACAATAAACTATTGAGGGCTCGTTTGGTTTAATTTTTCTTGTTTGTTTTTGGGTTTAGAAAGTAGAAGAGGAGATGTGAAAGCTATGACTTTTTGAGTTTGTGATTGGAAGTTGGAATCATATTTTTGAACGAGTTTAATTAGACAAAATGATATTTAAATATTTTTAATGAGCTATAAGAGTGTTAGTATAAAGTTCATAAAACTTTACTAGGTTTTGGTACAAGTTTGGACCGGTCCACTTTGAATCCGTGCCTCAATCCAAACCCGTGTTTGTGAGAAAAAACACGTGTTGTTGCCTATACTTTTAGCCATAGAAGAATTTCAGTGTTTAGAAGTACACTTTTTAGAGATCTTAATGGGACAAATTGATATTTAAATTTCAAATAGATGATAAAAATATCATAATAAAGTCTATAAACCTTATTAAAGCTCCAATACAAGTTTTAAAGTTTTCTCAGAAGATATTTGTTGAGAAGTCACCTTTTGTGGCTTTGAATTATACTTTGCTCTCATCTTTGTTGTTGTGTCGGTATGGATCAGACCTTTTGTATGGTTATCCTGCACATATGTAATGCCACGCCTAAGGTACAAAAGACCAACAGAACTTGGGCTATCAAATTCAATGATTGGAAATTAAGAGTTGCAATCCAGTTTCTGATGCTTTTTAACGTTATATTATAATTGTCTTTGGTCAGTTTTTCTTTTGTTTAGTCTGGATCTTTAGTCACGAAAAACGCTATTTATCACTATTGGCGATGCATGCACCACATATGGGTGTCAGTGCATCAAAACTACCACATAGCAGTGTGGGGCCTAGTAATTTTACAGTTACCAATGGTGATGAATAACTGCGGTCTTCGACTTGAAAATAATCTTGTTTCAGTGTGACCCAAAAGTTTTAGTTTTGAGTTCACGTTGCTAAGGCTGCTTGTTTTAATTTTCGCAGCTGGGCTCTGGTGCATTGTCTTCTCTATGTGTGGCTAATTTGATCTAAATGCTTTGTGGAAAAATGATAGCAAACTTTCATAGACATTTTTATTGATTTTCTAAATCTTGTTTATCCGTGGTAGGTAGGTGTGGCAAAAGTTGTACTGAAGAAAGGGAAGACACAACTCTTCAAGGATGGAAGCCCAATGGTTTATAGTGGAGCAGTCGATAGAATAATTGGTAGACCGCCGCCGAGGACAGGTGATGTTGTGCTGGTAGCCGATGGTGAAGAGACACCTATAGGGTGGGGCATGTACAATTCTGTTTCCATGTTCTGTGTTCGGATGATGCAGCTAGAAGAAGAAGCAAAAAGGTATGATATTCAAGAGCTTGCATTGCTAATGCAGTTTATCTCCTTCAAGTGGACTTTTAAAGTTTTTAATCTGTATGATGCAGAGAACCTTCATGTGCATTAGACGTGGAGAAGCTGCTTGAAACGAGAATAGATGCAGCCATAGAACTGCGTAGGAGTTTGGGCCTTCCCTCAGCGAATACAAACGCTTTTCGACTTGTGAATAGTGAAGGGGATAGGTAATTCAACCTCAAGTTATCTGCTAATTATTTCACCTGGAGTGGATCGTGTGATTCTGTTAACTTAAGCACGTATTGGGATTTGGAGGTAACTGTAAGATAAGGGTAACTCAATAGAATAAAACGTATGTTTTGTTTTTCAAAAAAAAAAAAAAAAAAACGTATGTTTTTGTTTTTGATAAAACATAATTTTTTTCCATCATTACTAAAGTTTCATGTATTAAGGTTTGCTGAATGCCAAGTCCATATGCAGTAGACTCAGTTTCCAAAATAATTTTTTATTTGAAAAGATAAGGGCGTTCTCATATTGATCAGTTTGTTTGAAGGAAGAGCGAAAAATAAATAGAAGACGGGAGAAAGGAACAATTCTTGTAGATTATGCATAGTTCGAAAATTGATGCCAATGCTTTACCACAGATTGTCAGGACTGATAGTTGATGTCTTTGGGGATATAGCTGTAATAGCGTCGTCTGCTGCTTGGGTTGAGAAATACAAACCAGAAATTGAGGCCTGCATCAGTAGAATTAGTGAAATTAACCACATAAACTGGAGACCCTCTGTCGAAATTTTGAAGGAAGAAGGATTAGATGCGTTAAATCTGAAGCAATTACATTCATCTACTTGCCCCACAAGAACAAAGGTAGGCAAGTCCTTTGAACAATATATTTTGTACATTTAGAGGTCTTCTCTCTCATATAAATGTCTTTATAAGTGATGATTTAAAAACACTTTAGCATGTAGTCTTGACTTGAAAATACAATCCACTGTCACCTCTTCACTCTATACATAGCTTCCCCTTGCGTTTTTTTTCCAGTCTACAGAGGTCACAAGTATCACATGCTGGACTTGCATAAAAGCGTGCTTCTCATCCAACATTTAGCTGATGCATAGCATATTTGCTGTTTTACTTCTTTCTGCATAATCATTGAATTTTTCAAAATATCTTAAACGAGCAGATGCTCGGTACCTGCAATTCTATGCTTCAAGTTCTTGTTATTTTCTGATGCCATCCTGCTATATGTCAAGGTCGTCGAAAATGGGATTTGTTATGCTATTTCACTTGAAGGGCAGAAGACTGGATTTTATGCTGATCAACGCGAGAACCGTCAATTCATATCAACAGTTTCAGATGGCCAGAAAGTGCTCGATGTTTGCTGCTACAGTGGTGGCTTTGCTCTCAATGCCGCACGAGGAGGCGCCATTAATGCTACAGGTATTCTTTAATTCCTAGAATTTTTATTCTCTGCAAGTTTTCCCTAATGCCATGATTTTCCATCACTTGTCTTTTAAAGAAAATCAGTTAGCTGAGGCATACCAACATTATCCAAAGTCTATTTTCATTTAGAGTTCGATGTTTTCTTTTATATGATTCTTGTGAAATTTGACCCTTATGAACCAATTTTCATGGCATTGAGTTTTTGTCCCAATTTGATCCTTCATTCCTTTGAATTAATTTTTTCTGGATGTGGGATATCTGATATCAGAATTGAAACACTTGTCTAATAAAACAACTTTCTATTGTTTATTTTTCTATCAAAAAAAAAAAAATTTATCGTTTATTTTATCTAACAAAAATACCAGTAATATTTAACTTTCCAAATCTTTTCTTACCTGAAACTTCCCACTTTTCTTTTTGGCTGCAGTAAATATTGTTGATTTCCTGTTAAATAACATAAACAGAAGAAATGTTGCTTTATCAAATGTGATGAGCTGAAAAGACGTTCATAAGAAGAGTTAAGGCGTATGTGCTTGTTACCAAAATTTTTAAATGACATGGTATAATATCATTGGTTAGACGTGTTCGGAGCAAGGAAATTCTGACAGGGGATCTGATTCCATTAAAGAATACCAACAATAGGAGCCTTTCACATAGTTTTGTAAGATAAAAGTCACTTGTTTATTTTTTCTATGATGTTAGAGGAGCCGCCTGGTGTGTGAAAGGAATCCTTTCAATTCAGATTATGGAGTTATTTAATATTAGAAAATGCGACTTATTCTGGTTTTCACTGGAATAGGACGTTCGAAATTATATTTTCCTTTTAGTCTAAACATGTTCCTGACTGTTGGCATTATCAGGTATTGATTCATCAGTGCCGGCTCTAGAGCTAGCGAAAGAAAATATTGTTCTTAATAACATGGATCCGGAAAGAATATCATTTCTAAGAGAAGATGCAACTGTGTTCATGAAGGATGCTCTTTCTAGAAATGAATCTTGGGACATTGTCATTTTAGATCCTCCTAAACTAGCACCACGAAAAAAGGTAAAGTCTCGTTTTGGTGATCGATTTTATACATTTCTACTATGCCATGCAGGCGTTTTTGTTCACTTGCTTGGGTTAGTGAAGCAGAAACTCAACAGACTAAAAAGTTGAGAACAAAACAAAACAAAACGAAAACAAAAACAATATATGGACCAATATGAAGTGAAAGTATGACAGTAGGAAAAAGAAAGTTTAGCAGTTATGATTTTCTGTTGCCACTTGATGTATCAGTACTGAATCCAGGTTTTACAAAGTGCATCGGGCATGTATCGGACATTAAATTCATTGGCGATGCGGTTGACAAAGAAAGGCGGTCTTCTTATGACTTGTTCATGTTCTGGAGCCATGACCCAAAGTGGGATGTTCTTGCGCATTCTTCAGGTAAGTAATCTTTTCTGGCGTCTCATTAAAAGTTTAAAATCTTTATATCCCAATAAGATGATCTCCTCTACAACTTCTTTGGCATTGAAAACTTGGGTTCTCTTCTATATGAACTAAACTTGAGTGCAAGACATTAATCTCATGAATGACATACATTCTTGCTTGTCGAGTTCTTCAACAGAAGGATATTTTTCATGAAAAATGATAAATGCAAAGGGTGTCATGGCCTTAAATTGTTTCCATCCCATTAAGAAATTATTTTTTCACATTTAAATGCAATGGAAAGAGAGCACTTTAACCACATATATTTCGCTGGAACCATCTATCTTGCTTAGCTTTAATGGGAAATAATGTCCCAAATTGGAATGGGTTTTTACTTTTTAGCGCTTGTATAATTGTACTCCTTTGAACTTAACGTGGTTTGACACTTTCAAATTTTGGAGGAAATAACTATATATATATATATATATATATATATATATTAGAATTAATTACAAAAATTCTCACTAAATTATATCCGCTATAACATTTTGCCTCTTGATTTTTAAAACGTAACATCTGTTCCTTATGAACAATGAAATGCTAACAAAAAAGCCCAATTAGTTAGGTTTTTAACTGAAATTGACATTTAATTTGCTCTTTCAAAAGTATTTTGATAATTTTATAGTTTAAATTTAATTTGAATCTAAACTAATTTAAATATTAAAAAAATGTCATAAATTTTTTTATTCACCAAAAAAACTCGTAAAATTTTCAACTTACATCCAATTAATAATAAATGTATCATAATTAAAAGCTCAAATTTAAATTAATTTTAAACTCAAATTAAATTTTAAATCATAGAGCTACTAAAATACCATAAAATAATAAATTACATGTCAATTTTCCTTAAAAAAACCTAACTGAGAGGGTTTTTTTTATTAACATTTCATTATTCATGGAGAATAAATGTTACGTTTTAAAGATTAATGAGTAACATGTTATAAAAGATATAATTCAAGAGGAGTTTTTGTACTTAATCCTATATTTTAATACATGTGCCTCTAAAGTTCTTGTAGTTTCACTTTCATCATTAAAAAGTGTACTTTTCTTTAAAATCTTAACTCAGGTTGATTTTTTTTTTTAATTTTATTTTGATCAGGGAGCTGCATCTATGGCGGGAAGAAAGATTACATTTTTAAGACAGAGTGGAGCGGCATGTGATCATCCTATTGATCCATCTTACCCAGAAGGCACTTATCTTTCTAACATCCTTCTCAGAGTGCTTTGAATTTTCAAATATTATATCATCACTGCACTCATTTCTTGTGGAAAGACAAAAGGCAGATAATCCCAATTGAAAACATTTATGTTTTCAAAATAACTATGAAGTGAATTAAGAACTACTGTTACTGGATTTATACAAAAGAAAGCTTTTGATATCATTATCTCATAAAGAAGAGGAAAAGAGAATCAATCCCAGCAAGCACGACAAAATGCCTTTTAAAACTGTTATACACTGACCACTTTCAGAAAGTTTGTTTAATTTTAATACACATAAAATTACATCTACTAATTGAATATCTCAAGCCAAACAAATCTTAAATACGAAATATGGTTCCACAAGCCATCTTATCAGTGTCCTGCTGGATTTCTGTTCCATGACAAATATGAAGGATCCCCGAGTTGCCTGGAGAGAAAAGGAAGCAAGAAGATCAATAAAACATCTTTCTAAAGTATTAATTTTTAATGATTAGAGTAATGCTAGGTGTACCAACTCTTTTACCAACTTTATATTACTGATTCATGTGACACGTTTTCAAACACCGAACTGTTGTAAAAGAATAAAAATTCATTTGCCAAGTGAGTGTATTAAAAGGAAGTTGGTAAAATGAATTACTATACCAAGCATCATTTGGATTTGGAAAGTTTATGCAGTACCTTGGCTTTACAAGATATACAATTGTGAAAGCCATAGCCAAGAAGAAGCAGAGCCCACCGACGGTGAGGTAGGCGATGCCCATAAAGTCGTTCTTGCCGCCGAGCCAGCTAGTGGTAGAAAGAACCAGCTTCTTCTTGCCACTGAAGCTGTAAGTGTTATAGTAGTTCTTCAATGTCACATCTATGACATCGTCTGCCTCAAGATCCACCTCTATTTTCCCGTACAACTTTCTAAAAGTTGGAAGTGCAGCGGTTCGCATCCAAACAATAAGGTCCTCCTGCTCACTCAACTGTTGAACAAAACATGATAAAAACATATAAACAATGCCATCCAACAGGGGGGAAAAGTAAAATAGAACAAAAAAAATGTTCAGAGAATAACCACCAACTTTAAAGGGATAAATAAGGTCAGCTAATATTTACCGTCATTTCTCAAGAAATCCCAAAAAGTTTCAACATCTCAAATAAACGCTAAATTTTAAGAAAAGGAGAAGTGAGAAGAGGAAGATATTATTGACTTTGACGAAAGACTATCGTAGTTCGTAGGTGAATGATATCAATTTCCCAGAATAAGATGAAATCCGCTTTCTGTAACCTCATAACAAGGGAATCCCACTTATAACAGATATAGTACATAGTTCTTTGTTGTTTCCAGAAAATCCACCCCACGCAAAGTGTGTAAAAACAAAAAGATTAAGAATCGCAAACTATTTCACTTGCCAAAATTATAACAGATATAGTACATAGTTCTTTGTTGTTTCCAGAAAAACCCACCCCACGCAAAGTGTGTAAAAACAAAAAGATTAAGAATCGCAAATTATTTCACTTGCCAAAATTGGGGTAGAAGTGATATCATTGCTAGTACAAGGAAAAATCTTTTACATTATTAAACAGCAAAAATAGAATGATCCAACTTTAGACGTCTCCAAAGTTAAAAAGTTGTTTAGCTGGTTGGAAGAGTCTCAAGTCGATATCATGTGTACTCGGACAACACTCTTCATTATCTCAAGACTCTCACTTCAAGATAAAAACTAGCATTCTCTGCTAAGCCTGAAACTAATTTATTCCCTCCAGTCCTAAACATGCAATGCACAAGAATGTAAATACTGAAACTTCATTTCTAGCAAGTGGTAAAAGCTTACCGGTATGCTATCATCAAGATCAGCACCACCTCTAAGAGTTCCACTCTGAAAGTGTTTCGGAAATACTTCTTTGCCAAACTTGTGCTCCCTATCACTCTTCCACGAGATACCCTTCTTGTTGACCGCCAACTGTTGGTTCTTGCGCGAGAAGCTATAGGTGTCATTGAACAAGCTCCAAGCAATGAGACCGCAAGGCACAATTGGAACCTTCCCATTTGTATAAGCTTCAGGCTTACAGGAGCTTACGTCATCCGCGCTACTATTTTCTCTCAATTGTTTATCACTTCTGCTCTTAACATACCTAAAAATAATAATAACAATAAATAATTGACAACGTTAAAAACTGGTAATATAAACCAAGTCTAAGCTTCTCTTAACTTCTATTGGGAATTAAATAAATTAAGCATGGCCAAAGACTTTAAACCAGATATGTGGATTAACCATGACTTCATGTACTTTTTGAAGAGTAAGCAAAAAATATTTAGTGCCCTAACATGTTATGCACAGTTAATGAACGCACAAACTGTAGATGACATCCTCAATCTAGCCATCCTAATCACATAAAAATCATCAAACTACATATCATTATCAGCTCACAATCAAAGAAATCATCATGCAGCCGGGCTCATCCACTTTCATGTTCCACTGTTAGCCCAGAAATACTCGAATATATGCTATGATCAACCAAAGCTACCAACCAACCACCCCCAACAAATCTATTGCTCAAAATAAATTAAGATGAATGATCTGGTCATAAAATTTATTCTTTTACCCATCTCCGGATATCCATAAGAGTTTTATTGCATCGCCATTTTTTTCATTTAGTATCTCTTTTTATGACAAAAATCGAAGGAAAAGAAAAGCTGCGCCAAAAGAAAATCAGAAAAGTTCCCTTAGTGGGCTTGAGTTCAAAATTGGAGCCCCCGTTGAACTTTATGATTGTTCGTTTCCCATGGTTATTCACCATGTAGGTAGTCCTAAAGAAATGAGTTCCGAACCATAGACCTGACCGCTCAACAAGCCCCTCACAGTTTGCATCATATAAAAATAAATAAATAAATAAAAGATGAAAGAAAGAAAAATGGAGGTTTTGGCAATAAGAAGTATATACCTGCGGTGATTCTGGTAGAAATTATCAAGCTGGTAATACACATATATAGGCTGCTTCATACGCTTTGGAACCTTTAAAGAAACAGAAGGAAGATATATAAGCTCATCAATTTAAAAAAAAAAAAAAAGTATATACATATATATGTATGGGCGTGGTTTTAATGGTAACTCCAATATTTACCCATCAATGGGTATCGTTGTTTTAGCTGTAAGATATTGATCCTATGGTTGTAATAAATTGTATAGTTGACCAAAAAAAAATTCTTGCAATTAATGAAATTGGAGACTTATCATGCTACGTCACCAAATCACTATATTTAATGGGTGACGATCGATGGATACATAACCATTGAAAACTCATACATATATCGATGGAGACATAACCATTGAAAACTCATCCATGTATGTATGCATGTACGTCCATAGCTATTCTACAAAAGAAAGAAGATCTTGGTGCGTGTTTTTGTAAGGAAAGAATTCGTCAACAATGGATACCCAATGACTGCTAATGGTGAAGAATGCACACACCAGTAACAATGATTGACCTCGAAAGACAATAAACAAGAAGACACTTACTTTTATTGATCTATTGCATGATTTATCTTCAGAGCTTTGGATATATTGGACCTTATCATTTCTAAAGCGCTGAGGTATACAATCAGTTTCATATCGATCAACAATTTCAACAACCTGCACGAAAGTTATTTTTTGATGAACAACCATACAATTAGAAATTAGACAAACAAATGACAAAAACAAAAAGATTTGGATCCAAGTCAA
Organism: Morus notabilis; assembly: GCF_000414095.1. Classification (NCBI taxonomy): domain Eukaryota; kingdom Viridiplantae; phylum Streptophyta; class Magnoliopsida; order Rosales; family Moraceae; genus Morus; species Morus notabilis. The sequence goes on along the minus strand of NW_010359376.1, from coordinate 437,571 downwards.
ATATACATCTCGTGAAGCGAAGAGGGAAGCAACTCCAATGGGGATGAAGACAATGCTGACAAGCATAAAAGCTGAAATCACCTGTCAAAACACACGAATAGAAACAAATAGTACAGGTAAGAGAGGGAGAGAATCAATCAATCAGGTTCCCAGGTATGTATATAGCACCACTACATATATATCATCTATACAAGAAGATTTAAACAAAATCTTACCCATCTTGGTGTAAGAATGGGCTTGCATGCTGGAAGTTCCTGCTGAGTAAATCTGGAATCTGAGAATTAAAAATTTCAAAAATAGAATCCACTTTAGTTCTGAAGGCCCAGTCCATAATAACTCTGTAATGTAATTCCTACATTGACATCAAATAATGCATAATTCCTACTTGTCTATAAGCCAATTTCTCTTCTTACATGGTACAAGTTTAAAAATTATAGTACCATATGATTAAGAATAACCCTTAAGAAAAGGCGGCACAAGCCAGCTTGAGAAGCGGTCGACTACTTCACATATATGCATCACGAACAAGTCAACAAAGCTAGATAATGATGCAACCAATCTTCTAGAAAAGAGCATGCATATGCATAAGGATCTGTCGGTTTCAATCATTATCATAAAAGCAAAAGGCCTGCTATTTTCATGCATGGAATCTCGATCGATCCTAACATTGACTAATAGACTCTCAATCGACCACAAAAACACAAACCAACTTCAAATGCGTCACTGAAAATTAATTTGAACACAACCACGTTGGTCTTCCCCTCCAAGCACGTAAAAGCATAAGCGAGCTGAAAATTGTCTCAGGTCACAAATCCAATTCCCACTCACCTTTCTGGGCAAATTTTCCAGTCTAATTCCAACCCACCACATTTCAATAGCTCACCAGAAATCTTCCAGAGGATGTTAATTTTATTAGCAAGTTTAATGGCTGCTATGAATGTGTATCTATACGGATCTCGATCACTATTTTCTCATCAAGAAGAACTCTACCATGATCAGTTCATCAATACAATTCAAGTTCAACCATGTATTTGATGCAACAAAGAAGCAAACCTCAACAACAAATCTCAATAACAGGCCTAAGTCTAACAATTTCTCAAACATAAAGTAACTATATAATTGAGCTAGAAAACTAGACACGAAATTGAATAATAAAATTCCTAAGCAAGAGTCAAAATTGATACATTGATTTACAACACACACACAAAAAAAAAAAGTCAATGACGGCTTACAAATACGATCGGGCGCATCAAAACAATAAAACAAAAAAAAATAACGACAAACAGAACTTTATAAACATAATAACCATAGAAGCCAAATCGGAACAAAGTTACGACTTGGGCACTCATAAATTGAACTGAAACATAGGAAAAACAAAAGGAAAAGAAGAATTGTAAGGGAAATTACATTTGGGTCGCTTGGAATTCCGTCTGGCAGCTGAGGAATCGGCCGATCCGGTGCCTCCGGAGCTCGAAGTGGGCGTATTCGGACTCATCAGAGAAGAACCTTAACTTAATTCGAAGAAGAAGAAGAAGAAGAGGAGATTTCGGGATTTTGATTATGGAGATTTGATTTGGGGATTTTGTTGAGGGTTTTGTTTGGGTTGGGAAGAGACTTGGTACACTTTGACTTTCTTTTCTTTTGGGAGAAAAGGAAAGAGACAGGATGTTTCTCTCTCTATTCAAGGAAGCCGGCCAGGGCTCTCTCTCTCCTCTCGTGCTTTCATTGTATTCTAGAAGAACAGAGAAATTGATTATTGTTTTAGAGAGAGAGAGAGAGAAGAGAGAGGAAATGGAAGAATTTCTGAATTAGAAGCAATGACCGATGACCATTCAAACGTCAAAGATGTACTCGGTTTCTAATAATTTTCTGCAACTCGTTTCTATCATGTTCTTTCTTTTTTTCTTTTTTTCTTTTTTCTCACTCTTTAAATGTTTGTCCTTGATTAAGCTATAACAAAATATAAATTGTCCCTTTTTTACTGGTAAATATATACACAAATATTATTTTTTTTTGGGTGAAAATTCACAAATATTCTGGTTTTTTTTTTGGTAGAATACACAAATATTCTGTTGAACAGATCTTGTCCCTTATATGTTTCACAAATATATGTTTCACACTTCTTCCATCGGAAATTTTCAAATATTTGACAAGGCAGAGTAGAGTTCTTTCACCTTCATAGGATTCATTTATCAATCAATTGGATTGAATGTGAGTGCTTCTTTCAATTTGGTATAAGAAATTCTACAAAAGTATATGGATCTCGTTTAATTTACCGATTTGAATTGAGACGTGATTTTATATGAGAGATTCTAATCGTAACAAAATTAAAATTAAAACTCGAATCAGTAAAATAAAAAATATTATATTTAATTATATTATGGGAATTTATGTGAATAGCCAATATCGATCGCCTTTTTAAATTAAGAGAGCATTTATTTTTGGTGGAACATATACTTTTCAAACTAATAAAATTCAAATGGGACAATAAATTGATACCTTACTATTTAAATTTTATGTTAAATTCTTCATTTTTACCTAAAAATAAACGCATGCCCTTCTTTTAAAAAAAATAAAAAAAATAAAAAATTCTTAAAGTGTTTACTTAAAAAGGTTAAAATTTCTTAAAATATAATGTTTGTTTTGATCCAAACATTAGTCACCTTTTTTATTGAGACAAAAAAGGCAATCAATACCGTGGGTAGGACTGTCCAGGTCTGGTTTGATTTCAAACAATTAGTTTTTAGACTGGATGATTAATAACGGTTTTTAAAAATTCAAATCGAATCAGATCATTTATAAGATGAGACAGGACCAATAGTTAAATCGTTAGTATGTGTTATTTATTTATTTTTTTAAATAATAAAATCATATGTTACTTAATGCATATGATTCTTTAAAATTAACATTCTAAAAGTTACAAACAACAGTAATATATACTCTAAGTAAAAGTCCATAATTATTAACCAACAGTGCTAAAAAATTTTATTTTTTTAAATATATATTTTTAATGATCCGATCCGATTTGAACCATTAAAAAAATTACAAACCGAACCGAAAATAGTCCAATTCAATTTTCAACCATTTTTTAATGGCTTTTACATAGGGACCCAAGGCGACTTAGGAGCCGAGTAAATGGGTATTTTTCTTTTCTTATTATTATTATTTTTTTCCTTTAAGGGCATGGGACCTTAATGAAAAAAGGTGTATAAGCTTATTAAAAAATTATACCCTTAATTTTTAATGTCATTAAAATAAGTAATATTTGATCATACTTAATACACAAATTCATAATATTATTACACAAATTGAAAAGTTAATGCAATTTGGCCCAGTGAAATGACTAAATCACCCTTATAGAGCAGAAGAAAAAAAAATTCTAAAAATTAGAAAAAATTATTCCTAAAAAAAAGAAAAAAACGTAAAAAAAAAAAAAAATCAATTCCCCTCCCCTCCCCCAAAATCTATCTCATGACCTGTAGCCACCACCTTGGCGGGATGCGATGACTATTGTTACTTTCCCGTCGAGTTGCAACGCCTTCCCTCGAACATCTCTGTATAAGTAAATACATTGTTAGCTCCATCACTCAGAGAAAAAAAAAAAGAAAAAAAAAAGGAGAGCACAACCCATACATTTCCTACAAACCCAGCTTCCCATTTTCTGAACAAACTTAAGACCCACTTCAACCAGCAGTACTTTCTCAACCAAAACCCACAAATCAAATCTCCCTCATCCAATTCCCACACTCATTCGCTGCCGCCGTCGATGGCTGACTTAGGCTTGTCTGCCCTCCAATTGTTCGTTGAAATGTCACAGCAAATCGTTTGGCATCCAAAGCGTCAGCCACATAAATCTCACAATGTGATGGCGAGGTTCTCCGGCCCCCTTCTTCTGGATCTCGTTTCAGATCTCGCGCAACTTTTCTGCAATCAAGACACCAGAGAAATCCAACAATGAGAAATATGCTATGTCAAGAAGAGAAGAAGGCGCAAATGGTGCCGTGTTTGAAATTGTTCCTGTTTTTGTTTTCACGTTTTTTGAGAAAAAAAAATGAAAATAATTTTAAAACAGCGTTTAACACAATTAAAGATAAAAAACGAAAATAAAAATGAATTTTTAGTTTAGTGTAAAATAAGAGATAAATGAAAAACCACTTTTAGGGTGCGTTTGAAACTCGTTCTAAAATGATTTTGTTTTCTGTATGAAAATGAAAATGAAAACGTTTTCATTTTCATTTTGAAATTATTTCTGAAAATGCGTTTGGTAGTTTTATTTGATTTTAATTTTAAAAAAAAACTGAAATTGCGTTTGGTGGTTTAATTTTTAAAAACGTGTAATAGTATTTAAAATAATAATATATTAAATAAATAATAATTGAATCCCAAATAAAAACACTAATAATTAATAAAATAATTTAAAGTACATTACAAATAAATAGTTAATAATTTAAAATAAGATAACTTAGTGATTGATTAGTAAAAAAAAATTTACTTAGTGAATAATCTTAGCTTGTATTATTGCCGTATATACGAACCCTACATTTGATCAACTAGATGATCCCTAAAATTAACGATGTGATTACGTTGTCGCCGACCACCCATTTTCGGATGTTTCTGCTTCTTGTGCGTCCATACCCTATTGTTGTCCTTGTTGCCCTTATTGTTCTCCCTCAATATCTTCTAATGGCAAATCGACATCATATTGTCTAAATAGATGATCATCTCGCGCGTGCATCTTAATTAAATTGTGGATCACACAATAAGAAATTGGTATAAGCGATTATCTTGGCATCCAATAATTGGTCATAAGCCTAAGAATTTTAAACCTTGCTTTCAAGACCCCAAAGCACCTCTCTATGCAATTACGTAGTGAAGAGTGATAAATAATTGAATAACTATTGTGGTCTCGTTGGTTGACTACCGTTTCTAAACTGTTGAATATGGTACCTCTAACCATGAAATGGTGCCAAAAAGCCTTGCGTGTTGTTGTAACCAGAATCCACAACGTAATATTTTGGGTTAGGTAGTACCAAGAATCGGTTCTCTGGATCTCTCATAGTCTCAGTTAACACTCTAAAATTAGCAGCTAATCCTTCCCATCCGGTATTGACGTAAGTGAATAGCATATCGAAACTACACGCCGCCATTACATTTTGAGTACACGAATGTCTTCTTCCTTTATAGACTGTCTATCGATGTACAGGTGGGACAACCATTACGTGCGTACCATCTATTGCACCAATACAATCCTATTAAAATACATAAGGTGTGAGTTAGGATTAATTTAAAATTATTTGTCATATTATTAATTTATGAGCAGAGTCAGATTGTACCTTAAACCATAGCCGGTACTTAGGGTTGTGTCGAATCTCTGGGGGGACGATGTTCATATTTGGTGGTTTTGTAACTTCAGGTGCTAATGTAGTCAATGTGATAAGCACGGTAGCAAAATGCCGGTGTACTGTCTCTCCATAATGAGAAAATCTATCTTATATCTCTCTATTGTGGTCTGAGTGAGCAATCGTTCTTAAGAACGTCATTAGTGATTTTTCTATTGATATACTTGAATAAGGCAATAGGTTGCAGTATTGAATTAACTGAACAATTCCTTCGAATGTGTCTCGGTGCATATGACACATTTCGAACAGATTTTTTGGATGTCCATACAATTGTTCTAAAACATATTCTCGTCCAGTTAATGCAGAATTACGACGAAGTTGCCTAGTTGGTCTGTTTGTACACGACATCAGCAATTGGACACAATTTTGTGACTCATCATCATCATCTAACGAGTGAAGAAAGTCAACAATTGTGATATCATCCTCACTATTTGTAGCATCAGAAGATTCAGAATCCATGTTAACCTAAAAAAAGAAACATGACTAGAACTAATCAAACATCCATATAACATTAATTAATCAAATAAAGAACTCCAATTTAACTCAATCCGCCTATGTTCAACAATACTTAAAGAAAAAACACAAGTATCGGAGGAAAAAAATAAAGAAAACAACATAAATAAATAACCCAATAAATTACAGGCTTTGAATCCATGAAAGATGATTATGAGTAGGCATTTTCACAAACATCCTCCTAAAGGAAATGTCAACAGACAATTTCTTTGCTGTCTTATTATACGCATCGTCATCTAAGTACTCCTCATATTCATTCAGTAAATCTATACAGGTTTCAATACTTGTAGTAGGATTCTCTTTTTGAGCCTCGGCTGCTGCCATAGTACGGGTTTGCCTATCAGCTAAATATTATTGAAACAAATCAACTTTTTGAACAGATGTCTCACTGCGTAAGGTAGCACTTTTTGCCAAAGCCTCTATAACATCGTCAACTATAGCATTCTTCTTGCCCTTCTTATTGGATCGAGTAATAGAACCCTGAGACCGTATGTTTTTATTGGCTTCTGCATCCCAGACTTCATCCGAGTCCCCTGTACCCTCCTCTTCCTCTTCTGGTTGCGTGGCAGCCCTTTTTGCCGCATTCAAAACATTGACGACTGTATGTTTATTCATTGACCCCTTTCCAGTAGCAATAGTCCCAACAAAAATCTCTGAAAGTTGGGCAAAGTTGTGTAAACCCTCATTCTTGAATTTCTTAGCATCATGATTTTTCTGACATTATAAATAAAATAATAATAAATACTTGTGTGCAATTTAAAAATACCAATTTAACTATTTCATATCACATAAGATGATTATGATCAAAACTTACCGCCACATACGAATCCCACACTTCTTTTTCAGCCGTCACAGTGTTAGCCTCATAATCCCAACCAAACCCTATTGTTTCAATCAAAGACTAAAACTCTCTCGTACTACGTCTAAGCCTATTCCACTTTGCTTTAAGCTGGTCTAATGTGAAATGCTTACCAAACTTACATGCTATTACATTATTAATTTTCATCCACATTTTTTTTGTCCAAAGTGGACGTATGTAGACCTTTCTTTGACTCCTCGTATATCAGTTCTATATAAAAATCCTCAATTGTAGTAGGTCATTTTGTCTTCTCATCCTTATCACACATCTAAAAGAACAGTTTCATTCAACATTAAAAGAAATCAAAGCAACCATCCTTATCACTTTTTTGCATATTTCCAATTTCACAGCAACCATACACTGATAACTATTCATACATCAAAACAAGTCACTTTTTTCTTGGTGATTTTTTTTGGTTTATTTGGGTTTATGAAAATGTTTTTTTTTTTTTTTTTGGGTGAAAGTGAAGCAAGGAATCAATCTCACCTATGGTTCATTGATCAGGAATGTCACCAAATGCATAAACAACAAAAAGGGGTCCAAAATCAAATGCAAAAACATTTCTAAACCACAGAATACACACAAAAACACACATATTTCAAACATTCAGCATACATCGTTAACTCATGCCTATAAAAAATACTCATGAATGTCACCACTAGCATAAACAATAATTTTGGATCCAAAACCAAATAGAAATAGAGAAATATACCCCAAAACACACATAAAAATCCTAGAACACACTCCTCAATCCCACATAAACCACAACACGTAGCATAAACATAAAAAAACCAGAACACCAGAACACAAGGCCTCTGTTTGTGTGTGTATGCGAATATCTCATATGCTTCTATTTGATCAAGCAGACAGAATGTAAAGAAAGATGATACATTATATATATATATATATATGCAATACTATATACACAAATTTATTCACATATGATCTAGTATGTCTGCAACTATTTCAACGCAAGGCATTTCACGGGCCTTATGCTCAAATTAATATAGTTAATATAATATAAACCCTAGAACACACACATATTAGCAAAATAAAAAAAAAAACACCCAACCGGCCTTAAACCTAAACATAAGCAAAGTTCCATTCAGCAATACTCCAACCTAAGTATCAACCTCATACAATGGCCACTATTTCATCCAACCATCAGTGATAACAATAACCACCCAACCGGCAATGCTCATATAAACATATCACACACATAAACCCCAGAATACACACATATCAGCAAAATGAAGAAAAAAACACCCAACCGGCACACAACCTAAACATAAGCAAATCAGAACCTCTAAAAATCACTAAAAACCATAAGCAATACTCCAACCTAAACAGATGTCTCGACATACAACCTGAACCACTAAAAACCATCCAACCTCATATACTTAGCAAATTATCAGTAAATCATAAAAAATACCAACCTAAAGTGACAATAACCAGATTAGGGGCATACCTTGGCTGATTTGGGGGAGTTGGGGCGGCGCAGAGTCGGTTGATTTGGGGGAGTACGGGCGGCGCAGAGAATCGAAGATCTCTTCAAACTCTAACTAAAAACCCATATCAGAGAAGAGAGACCGGAGCAGATTGGGTGAGAAGAGCATAGAGCAGATCGGGCGAGAAGAGAACGAAGCTGATCGGGCGAGAAGAGAACGAAGCTGATCGGACGAGACGATAACGGAGCTGATCGGGTGAGAGGAGAACGGAGTAGATCGGGTGAGAAAAGAACATAGCTGATCGGGCGAGAAGAGAACGGAGCTGATCGGGGTGAGAGGAGAACAGAGCTGATCGGGCGAGAGGAGAACGGAGCAAATCGGGCGAGAAGAGAACAGAGTTGATCAGGCGAGAAGAGAACGGAGCTGATCGCCTGAAGTACTGCGTCGAGACCGGTAAAGGGCAGAAAACGAAGAAGAGAGAAAATGGAAATAGAGAAAATGAAAACGAGTTTAATTCGTTTTCAGAAAAGTGATAGTTTTTGGGAAAAATACAAAAACGTTTTTGTTTTCAATTTTGGTAAAGTGTTGGGCCAAACACTTTCTTTCTACCGGTTTCAATTTTTTATCCTCAGAAAACGTGAAAAATGTTTTCGAAAATGAAAACAAACAGGTAGTCATTTTTTATTTTTTGTTTTCGTTTTCTCCTCTCTCGAGCAGAGAGAGATACATTAATGAGTTTTTTATACTAAAAATAATCTATCGATAAAACTACTAAACGCATTTTTAAAAATAATTTATGTCAATAATTTCTGTCTGAGATTAAAAATATTTTTATTTTTATTTTTATATAAAAAATAAAATTATTTTAGAACGAATTCTAAAGAGAGATATTTTTTTTTGTTTTTTGTTCCTTTGTTTTTACTCTTTTATTATTATTATTTAATTTTAGGGTATTTTAGGCATTTCAGGTCAAATTCAGGAAAAATTCCCCCGAGAAAAAGGGGAAGAAATTGGGAAAACAGTTGAGTATGAATGGCGGATTAGTGAGTGGGTGGTATTTGAATGAAGGAGCGAGTGAAGAAGAAGAGTGTCATTTGATCTTTTTAAAATTTCTCAACTAATAATAATTATAGTATTACGAGAAGAAGAAGAGGAGGAGGAAGAATACTAAAGATTAGATTATTAGGGCTTCTTTTACAAGTGTTTTTGTTTTGTTTTGTTTTGATTTGAAGTTAAGAAGAAGAAGAAGAAGATGACGTTAGCAGCGGCACTAGGCGTGTCTCTTCGATCCTTCAACTCCGCTTCTTCCTTCCCTTTTATCCACTGCTCTGCTCTCTTCACTCGCCAGGTATCACTATATATTATATATTATATATATACATATACATACGTATATACATATATACATATAATATATCACTCTAAAACTCTCTCCGATTTCAACAACAACAACTCTGGCAAGTAATCGCCTCTTCTCTGATCGATATATGTGAATTTTTGAAATTTTATTTGTGTAATAAACTGTGCTTCATCTGAATTTTTCTTGGTATCGATATTTGATGATTAAATGCTAGTGTATGTATACGAATTTCTTGAGTGCAAAAGCAATCTCTTTTTTTAGCAAGTGAAATTTGATGTTGAACATCGCAATTTTCAAGAATTCTATAAAAGTGTCCGTGCTTTGTTTTTGTTTAGCTTATTAGTCCAAGATCCTAAAACTACCATCGTCTTCATCTCCATTTTGTCTGAAATGTTCTCGTTATGATCTTAATTGCATATAATTATTAGTCGTAATTGGATACAAGCTTAGATGCTCATATTATTTTAGGAAAAGGTGATATACATGTATTTATAGATATATGTACGCATACAAAAGTTAAGTATGGTTAATTTCTATGCAAAATGAGTATGCGCTTGAGCTATCTCTTGGCAGTGGGGTTCGTTGCCCAAATCTTGTTATTCATCTTGTATATATATGCGTGTGTGTATATGTATAATGTTGCAGGCATGGATTCATTAACAAGTGAATGTGGGATTGCGTGGCAGATAACAATGGACGCCAAGAGTGTTGCTTCTCAGCTAAAAAGTTCTGGTCTTTTACGTACCCAAGGCCTTATTGGTGGGAAATGGACAGACGCATATGATGGGAAAACTATAGAGGTCTGGCAGATATGTTTTTTGACTTTCTTTGAGCCCGATGGGCTACTTCATGGTTTTTCTTTATCTTAATTGCCTAATTATTACTTGTTTTTAGACACTGAAATTGTTAATATGAAAGGTTTTCTAAGTTATTGTTTGTTGTTACTATTGTAATTTGTTTAAGTCCATCTTAGCTATATCTTATGCAGTTTTCGTCATTGCTGTATGCTTGTTTGCTTTCTTGTTTAGGATTTTGATTAGTGTCCGTCATCTTCTCATCTGCTATTTTGATTTTGATTTGTTGCAATATTTACAATGGCAATTGGTAGCTGAAAATAAAAGGCCAGCTCTTCTGGATTGAGGAAATTGGCCATAAGTCTATTATTCACTGCTTTTTTAAAATTAATTTATATGGTAAATCAATTATTTACCGTGTAAATCATTAGCCTTCTCCAGTCGATTCGTGTCCCATCTCCATCTCCCCCTAGGGAAATCCATTATTTAATGTGTAGTAAATCAACGGATTTATCCAAATCATCCACTATAGATTTACAAAAGCTTGATCTTTTCCTTTTTGTTTCCTTCACCATTCTGTCTCTCTGCATGCCACTTTGGGTCTCAGGTTTTTTTTGTTTTGTTTTGTTTTAATTTGTTCCAAACATAATTCCTGTGTCTTTTCATGGGCAATGGCAGGTTCGCAATCCAGCAACCGGTGAAGTTATAGCAGATGTTTCGTGCATGGGCCAGAAGGAAACAAATGATGCAATATCTTCGGCATACAATGCATATAATTGTAAGGGACTTTTTATTGATTAACACAGTCATTACACCATTGTCCTGCTTTCGCATGTCATGTCTAAAGAAAATTGATGCTCATCTCAATCTATTGTCCACAAGGCTAGGATACTCACAGATTCTTTCAGATTACTCAAAAAACTATCAAGGGTAATTTAATTTGTTTACCCATAAGACCTTCACTTCTCACAATTTTTAAGTTGAGTCAAAGTGTATACTACAAGTCTACAATTTCTTTTATTAGCAATGTGTTGTAGTATTAGGTATAGGATGACTCTAGTTCTGTACAAAGTGCTGTAATGTGTGTACCTCTAACCTAAAAGATAAAACAAAAAAACTAGGGTATGTTTGGTTTGAGAATTCTCATGGTTTGAACCTGACCCTAGTTTAGGTTCAAACCAGTGTTTGTTTATAAAAAGTAAAAAGTGGTTTGAACTCAACCCTACAGAACCAATGTTTGGTTTAAAAAGAAAAAAAAATCAAGGTTTGATTCCTGATGTGATGATTTAACTCTGCTTAAGCCTAAAAAATAAAAACCAACTCTCCCTGTGGTTTTGGCTGGGGTTCAAAGCACACATGGTTCAAGCCCAAAGACTCACAGTTTGAACTCCAAGTTCAAATCCCACAATTCAAAACCCACACGGTTCAAACAACCCTAGTTTGAACCTTCAAACCAAACGTCACATAGATTAGAAATGTTTTCACCCCAGTCATTCTCTTTTATTATGTGGTCATTTAATTCTTGGTATTGAACCATTGTATGAGAGATCAAGAGTGGCAATGTGATGCAGGGGCAAGAGGGGCGCACGAATGTAGATAGTGGAATAGAGATAAACAAGAGAAGAAATGTTAGAAGAATGTAAGAATCAGGGGAAGGGAGAGAAAATCAATGGACAGAATAAATCTGATATTTTATACCATTGAAATCTTGAAATGTTAAAATTTCTGAATCCTATTTATTGGATAGGCAATCTTAACTTTGTTAGAAAATTAAGATTTCCAAGTAGTATAAATCTCTATCACTAACTAATAATCCAATTTGACAAGTTATCATTCTACTGTACACTTCATAGAGCTCAAATACAAGTTAGGTTCTTGAATGATATCTATTTCCTTGAAGTGAAATTAGTTTGTTACGCAGTATGGCTTTTTCTTGCTAAAAAAATGAAATGGGAATATATTGACCTAAAAGAATGTATTTTTCTCATACTTTTGGAATTGCCAATGTGAGCTAAATGGTAAGGAACTTTTAAGCAATGTCACCAATTCATTAGAATAATAATTTAAACTTTGAATCAGATCTTTGATTTATTTTGTGAACAAAATTCTTCTTTTGTTTAATTAAGAATGATCTTGTAATATTTGTTTATTCATTTCAATATTTATTTCTTGTAGCTTGGAGCAAACTTACTGCTACCGAGAGGAGCAAATCTCTGAGGAAATGGTATGGTTGCAGGTCCACAATTTTGTATCCTATGTTACTAATTCATTCATTTTCTTTGACATTGTAAATGCTTTAACATTTGTAGCTCTAAAGATTGACAACAATATACCGAAGCAACTGTGATCAGTCTTTGACTTTTGAAGTCGATACTTTTTGGGTGTGCACAACTCAAGTCATGACTTGGGTTGTGTATGTGAGAGAAAAACACTATAACAAAAAAGTTGAATTTGAATTTATAGGAGAGAAAACACTGTAGCAATATGACTTGAGTCATGAAATGAACAAGGCCTTATTGCATGGTCTCCTTGTTGGGCCCAAAACTTGTTCGGTTTGGGTCCTATATTTAACTATTGTAATTGGTTTAATATTTGGATATTAATTTCGTCATAGATATTTGGTGGATAAAAATTATCTTATGTTGTTCGGTTTTTTTTTTTCTTTTCTGATTAAAAGACATGAAAGGCGGCTTGTAGTTGTTTCCTATATAATGATACCTCTTTTCTTGGCAATTGAAACATTTGATAGAAGATAGTAAGTGTCTCATAGTTTTCTGCTACAATACTATCTATTCCTTCTTTCTTAAAGTGCAAACTTCTTTCTTGCTCTGTTTGCACTTGGGAATTACAAGGAAAAGTCAGAACTGTCGATTTGCTTTTTAAAATTAGACAGTGTATAGTTTTTTATTTGTATTCGTATAATGGTTAAAGAAAATCTCAACATTGTTGCATTCGGATGTCGAGAAGTTTCACAATCTCACCATATTTTTATCCTGTCCCTTGTTTCAAGGTACGATCTACTAGTTGCCCATAAGGAAGAGCTTGGACAACTCATAACCTTGGAGCAAGGAAAGCCTTTAAAAGAAGCCTTGGGTGAGGTATCCATCTAAAGTATTGAATTAAAATATAGAGTATCTTAAATATCACGTGATATTCACATACTCTATCTTCCAGATCAGCTACGGAGCTGGTTTCCTTGAGTTCTTTTCTGAGGAGGCAAAACGTATATATGGTGATATAATTCCACCAGCTCTTGCTGATAGGCGGCTATTTGTTTTGAAGCAGGTATTTTGATATTGTATATTTTTGACGTTTGAACTCTCTAATAATCAATAAGTGCAAGTTTACTTACTCATCAACAGTTATTTGCTAAGCAATGTATGTATGCGTGCAGAAGAAACGTATACATAAAAAAAAAAAAAGAAATTGCCATATGGATGTATGACATTGTTTGCAGAGTCGAGTTGTCCTAGAATAGCTTATATTTTACTGTGTTGGGTACTGGTCCTGATGTTCTACCAAACTATTTGAAGGCTGAGGTTTCAAATATGTCATCAATATTCATGTCAAAGTTGCGGGATAGATATGAATCAGTATGATTGATTTAGATTGATTTTTTTTTGCCCTCTAAAAAAGAGTAGCGCTGGAACATGGAAACATAAAGTAAGAGAAGAAAACAAGGATCACAATAATAGTCGAAGAAATATGGCCACGTATGAAGAAAATTATAATTGCTACGAAGGTGATTGCCAGCTTGGGAAAATATATAGATTTCAAATTTCAAATTGATTGCTCAACAAGACTGGAGCGAAGTACTCTCTCTCTCTCTCTCTCGCGTTCATTTCTTCTTGCGGCTGTTTTGAGCTAGGTGCTAACACTTTATTTTCTTTGTTCCTCGCTAGCTTTGTCTGTTGTTTCTAAGGACTTCTAGTCCTTTCTGGTTTTTTCGTATTAACTTCTTTTAAGTTGTTTGTTAAGTGAAATATATATGCACTTCCATTTATTGATTCAATTTTTATAAAGGTTAGAAACAACTATAATTTTTACCAGATTGGTATTTTTTTCTGTGTGATAGCTCTTTCTAGATGTTTTGTTTTTCTTTTTTGGCCTTCCAGAGGATTCCTTATCCTGTTTTCCCTTGTATTTGATTCATCTATCTAGAGAGTTTTCTTCTAAAAAAAAAAAAAAGTTTTTTTTTTGTCATTAATTTTAGGTGAGAATAGTTAATGAACCTTTAGTTTTTTTTCTCCTTAGAGTTTATTTTCTTATTAATTGACTACAAAATCTACTAAAAACTCTTGAGAGAATAATAAATTAATACAAAAATAAAATCTAAAAAATTTTATATTGATGCCTCCAAAAAATTCAACAAACTGAATACAAACATGCCTAACACGTGCTTCCAACTAGCAAGTTAGAAAGAGAAGAATGAAAAGTAGAAATTGGTCTACTCAAAAGGCTAGAAAATCTTCTTTACCGGGTTAACTTTGTCTCCTTTGCCTTTGATGTTTTCGGTTAAGTGCAAGCACCCAGAGTTGAAATGAACTCTTGTGGAACAGATCACATTGAAAATTTCATTTGCTTCAAAAGAATGAACGTGATATTAGCTATTTCTTTATTAGTCCCTGCATTCTTTGCAAGTCTCCATACAAGAAATGATCGTCATTACTAGTTAACGACAACTGAATGTGTTTTGTTGACTGCCCTTCTGGTGGAGTTATCATTTTCTTTTTTTTAATAACCTAGGGTATCTTGACCCCTTTGAGCACCTGACTAATCTCTAACTCTAAGGGTGTGTGTAAACTCTTCTATCCAAACACACCGGGACAAACTGAGGGAGGTACCCCAAGGGGACTCGAACCCAAGACCTCCCACTTGTAAGGTGAGGTCATGACTATTCCTGTTTTGCAGCCTGTAGGTGTCGTCGGTGCAATTACACCATGGAATTTTCCGCTGGCAATGATTACTCGAAAGGTTTGAATATGATGTATTAAAATGTAGATTTTTCATAAATAAAGCATGAGTTTTCAGTGCATGACCTTTGTTTTCAAATTGATGTTCTCTTTCTCACTTTGATAGGTTGGTCCAGCTCTTGCTTGTGGCTGTACCGTGGTCATAAAACCATCTGAATTAACACCCCTTACAGCCTTAGCAGCAGCTGAGCTCTCTCTTCAAGCTGGAATACCGCCGGTAATTTCATCACAAACATGCTAATTGGTTTTTGGCCTTGTTGTTTAAATTGAAATAGTCCTTTCTGAAGAGGTTTCTACATTATGCTAGTAATCTTTTGTCTGTTATCGTCATTGTTGGGACTTGAGAGTTATATTATAGTACTACTAGCTTAAAGGGTTCTTCTCTGAAAATGTTTGTAATCACATTTTTTTCTGGTCAATCAATTAGAAGCAAATGCACATGTAAGAAGCTCCAACAGCTAAGGTTTGTGATAGTGAATAAAGTCCTTAGTCCAAGCAAGGGAACACATCTAGAAAGAGCTATGACACACGGAGAAAACACCAATTTAATGACCTATCACATCCCTCCAACTATGAACAATAAGTAAAATGGAGTCTTTGAAGGCTCTGTCTGTAGAAGTCCATAAGGCGGCTGAAAACTTAGCTTTCTCAAAGAAATTTGGGACTTCCCTTTCTTTATCTTTGAATATCCTTGAATTACTTTCCATGCTGATCCTTCTAAACATTGAGATCATTGTGCATTTCCTAGGTACTTTTGCCATTTTATTAGACCCAAAGTCCGTAGTGTTTTCCAT
The DNA here is from genome assembly GCF_000414095.1 of Morus notabilis. NCBI lineage: Eukaryota > Viridiplantae > Streptophyta > Magnoliopsida > Rosales > Moraceae > Morus > Morus notabilis. The sequence goes on along the minus strand of NW_010359376.1, from coordinate 421,431 downwards.
CATAAATGAATTAGAATGAGCAGGGAAAGCCCACACAAAACCCGCTTCCTGCAACAACTTCTCCCATTACCTTCTAGCCACCTTACAGTGCAACTGTGAAAGAAAATATGATAAATAGTTTCCTCAATCCCCTTTACACTAGACACATCAGGAGGGAGAGACAACCAACTGAGCTTTCTTCCTTTGTACCCTGTCACAAGTATTTAATTTTCTAAGAAAAACCAGCCAAGTGAAAACCTTTATTTGATGGGGAACACTAGATATCCAAATAAAGTTAGAAGGTTCAAACATTGGAAACTTCATCTTCATTTTATCAAAAAAAATCAACAAGTGACACTTGAATAATGGACTTCGGATACGTTATCCAGATTTGAGTAGATTTTTAAGAAAAGAGAATTCCAATTGGTTGTATGTCTTTTATTTTTCCTTTTCTTCTCTTTGTCCTGCATTTGTTTTTTTGCATTCTTTCCTTCCTTTTAGCCTTTGAAAGAAAAGGAGGGAGGATATTCTATGATGCACATTATCTCAGATTTAGTTCGTGTACGGATGGCACCGCAGAAGTAGAATATTGTTATGTCAATAATTTAGTAACTTTGTTTCTTCAAGTATTTTGTGTGCTCTTGTTATACATTAATAATGTGTATATATATTTGATGACTCATAGCTGATGTATAAATATTAATACATGTCATGCTCCTTAAGGACTTCTAATTCTGTTCTCGTATTTGTTGGTGGCTGTGTTTCTTGATCCAAGAAAAAATAGACTGTCTTCTTGCCTGAAGAACATTGATCTTTATTTATTTTTTTGATAATTTCTTTATAATATTGTGTTTTAGATAATGAAATTTGATTCCTCGGCTTTCTGTTTTATGACACAGGGCGTTGTCAATGTTGTTATGGGAAATGCTCCTGATATCGGGAATGCTTTGCTTGCAAGTCCACAGGTTTGGTACCCTTCGTGCATAGCCCATCCTCTTTTCATGCTGCGGTTGCTTATTTGTGTTCTTGTTTGTTCATCCAATCAGGTAAGGAAGATCACCTTCACAGGCTCAACTGCAGTTGGAAAAAAATTAATGGCAGGTGCCGCTGGGACTGTTAAAAAGGTAAGCCAAGGGCGTACTGTTAATAAACATCTAGAGTAATGAAGCTTTAGAAATCGTTGATTTGGCTATATTAGGGAAATGGCTAATTCTCCTTGGAGCAAGACTCTTTTTGGCATGAAAGAGAAAGCCCCACATGAAGAGGAAAAATGCGGTCATATGTCATTGTCATAGGCTGGAGTTGGTTTTTTATGAAACAGGTTTCAATAGGTTTTTCCGCTAAGATATCTTTCTGTTTTGGCCCAGAAAGCCAATGGTTATACTATGGTCTTAGCAGAAGATCGGTTGTTGATGTTTACATTTTTTGGCTTTATCATCTCTTTTGTTTGGAGTAAAATAGTTATACTTTTATGAGGGTATTTTTCAGACTTCTTCTTCTCCTCCTCTCTCTCTCTCTCTCTCTTTTCTTTTCTTTTTTTTTTGGCGGAATCTTTAAGTTGGAAGAATGTTTTTCAAATGGTTCTTTTTGTTTTGATATCCCTTCTGATCTGGATTATGGGAGATACCTCATTCTCCTTTCACTTATTGTTGTCTTCGTGTGTGTGTAATAAGAAAATGAAATTCTCATTTCTTAATACACACACACACACACACACAGATATATATGTAAACAGATCCCAAAAACCTAAGGATTCAACGTATTTTCAGTTCTGTTTTGTAGTTTTCTTTAGCTGAGCTTTGTATTTTTATATTGTTTTAGACTTTTTATTTCTGCTTTAGATGGATTTCTCATCCATCCTGAAACTTTTGTACTCTTTTTTGATCAATGAAGTTTCCTGTTGTCAAGAAAAAAAAAGTAGTTAATACCCTTTGTTTCTCGAATTTTTTTAGGTGTCTCTGGAACTTGGTGGCAATGCACCTTGCATAGTTTTTGACGATGCAGATGTGGACGTGGCAGTAAAAGGAGCAGTAAGTTAAAGTCTTTGTTTAAATATGTTGCATTTTGTTCCCTCCAGCTTTTACACTCCCTTCTCTTTTATTATTATTATTACTGGTGTTGTTGTTGTTGTTGTTGTTATTATTATTATTATTATTATCATCATCATTGTCATCATCATCATTATTATTCTTATTATCTGCAGTTTTTTTTCCCCTCTCCTTTTTGGTTGATCATTTGATTAGTATTAGGATATGTTTGTTTCACAACTCAAGTTAAGAGAGAAAAATACTAGCAAAAGGTTTAATTTGAATTTTTGTGAGAGAAAACACCGTAACAATAGAACTTGAGTTGTGAAAAGAACAAGGCTTTAATTGCTCCGTGGAAGGTTGATTTTGGAGCCAAGTTAATACTGCATTAATTCAGATAACTTGGTTATCATTCCAATATTGTTAACTTGTTTATTTAAAAGACAGCTATTGTTAGTTAGTAAAGTTAACAATTATGAGAAGGCGAACTTCTCAGCTTCCTTGTAGGCGTCAACGAATAAATTATTCAAAAGTTTTACTTTGAAATTTTCTTTAGTTTATCTGTCCATTTGTTTTTTTTTGTTTTTTGTTTTGTTTTGTTTTGTTTTTGTTTTGTTTTTTTTGTTTGTTTTTGTTTTGTTTTGTTTTTTTATTTTTATTTTTTATAAATTGTTGTCTGAGGATATGCTGTCCTCTATACTTTGTGTTTGATTCACTAATAAATAAAAGGAGTTTTTCTTTTAAAAAAAAGGTAAGGTTTACAGTTTATCGACCATGGACATACTGTGGGCTAACGGATTTATTTCGGTGACCATGGATATACTATGTTGGGGTAAAACTGTTCGGATAAGCATCTTTAATTTGAACGCAAGCTTGAAACCTCAAATCTTAGAAAGTTACAAAGGTGCTTGGTCATGGGCGCCTGCCGAATCTGAGGGAGAAGATGATGACATGGAAAATTCAAAGGAAGAGGCCAACGGGTTCCAAACACGTGGAGGAACACTAGAAAAGATCATAATCGAGGACAATCGGGAAATGGGAGAATGATAAGGGTCGCGCTTTGATAGAATAATCTTATTTTGAGTGCGATACCGAAGATTTGGCGGTTCAAATACCGATGGAGAAGTCATGTGATGGTTCTCCATATAAGAGGAAGGTGACTAGCAATAGATACAACGTGTTAAATTGGTGGGAGGATGAGGGGGAGGAATCGGGAGTGGAACGGTCGGTGGAAAGCTATTGGGTCGACAATGGATCAGTCTATGAGAATGTGCCTCAGACTAAAAGTTATAGAAACTGTAGAGCCCATTCGGAACTAACTAGGGCAATAAAGCCTAGCGAGCGAGACAAGGCTTTATGATTGTCCTAGTTCTTCTAATTCCAAAAACCCTAGGAAGGTTTGGGCCTGTAATTATGAGCCCGTCCATTCTAAAACATATATGGAAGCCAAACATCAAACAACAGGAGAAGGGATGCTTTTGTGGCCAAGAGAAGAGGATTTATAGTGGGGCAGATTTTTCATGGGGATTCCAACAAAATTCGGGCAATAATCAACCTCGTATGCCTTCTCTTAATTTTGACGCAGAGACCAAAGGGAAAAAGGACCAAACTGTAGAAATCAAGAATCACTACTTTAGCAATAAAAATGTCCTCCCAAGCACGAACCGGTCCACGTAATTCTTGGTCTACCCCTCCCTCTCCTAGTATTAGGTATAAGAATGTCCTCCCAAGCACGAACCGGTGCTTCTAGCGGTCTACGTTGGACATGCCCGAACCACCTCAAGCGGCCTTCGCGCACCTTATCTTTTATTGGTGCTACACCTACTTTACTACGAATAACTTCAGTCCTTATGCGATCCATTCTCATATGGCCACTCATCCATCTTAACGTACGTATTTCTGTCACACTCATCTTAGATATATGTTGTCGAAGGAGACGATTATGACCAAATAATTTAAGACATAGCCAATATGCAACAACTGAGGATCTCATTTTGCATTGTGGAACAGGTAATGGTCCTCTGAAAATTAACGGTCGAACAATTTCAATTTTAATCTCTGGAACGTCCATTGTCTCAAGATTGTTGGAGGTTCTTGCGGAGGACTTCTGGAAATTGCTCGAGAAGCATTGAATCAGACTTTTCTACAGTACACAAAGTTAAAAATGAAAGGTCCTTAGGAGGGTCTCATGCATCCGATGCTGGAAGTTCCATGTCCAGGGAATAGAATACATCTCGGCCTCGTCAACGTAAAAAATAATGAAAAGACTCAAGGATGCTATATTGGAGGCATGATTCTTAGAAGATTTGCAAACATCAATGGAGAAGATGATGAGGTGCCAAATTGGGAAGTGTGTGTTCGGGGGGAGGGGAGGAGGATTTTAATGTGGCTAGGTTTATTGGGAACTATCATTGGAGTCAAGGAGCACCGTAAGTATGAGGAATTTAGATCATTTTATTGTTATCAAACTCTCAATTTATTTGGTCCAACTTTCGGGAGAGAACGATGAGAAGTAGAATTAATAGGTTTTTGGGTTTATTGGGTTGTTGTATATATTGCTTACATCTGCTGTAATATTTAGATTGATGAATATAATTCCTCTTTTTAATATACGACAAGGATGCCTGGTTCGGTGGTGGATGTTTTGGAAAGAATGACGGTGGTGGTTGTTTTGGAAAGAATGATGATGGCTTGGGATGTTGTGCCAAGAGCCAAGAAGTAAGGAGAAGGGTGGTCTAGGGATTGGGAATTTGAAGAAGAAGAATTTAGCTTTGTTAGGGAAATGGCTTTAGAGATTCCCTTTGGAACAAAATTGTTTGTGGGCTAAAGTTTTCAGGAGTAAATATGGGCTGAAACCGAATGGTTGGGATTCGAACCTAGTGACTAGGGGATCATTTAGGAATCCATGGAAATTCATCTCTCAGGGGCTGGTTTCTTTCCTTCAAAACACAAAATTTGAGAGCTGGGAATGGGTTTAAAATATTGTTTTGGAAAGACAAGTGGTGTGATAATGAGTCTTTAGAAATTTTGTTCCCTCGTCTATTTAGAATTTCAGCATGTCCTAATGCTTTCGTCCCACAAATTCGTTCACAATCTGAGAACGAGGATCCGAACTGGAATCTTGGTTTTAGAAGAGGTCTTAATGGTTGGGAAGCATAGGATTATTCTCTTCTTCAATTAATCAATTCTTCCCCTTTTCAGCCTTCTAGGCCTGATCAAAGAATTTGGTTGTGTGATCCTGAGGGTTTTTCATGTCGTTCTTTTTCTCTTTTTCTTTTCAATTCATATGGAGATCTTGTGTCCCCCCATAGAATTAAAGTCTTCGCTTGGTTGGTTGCACTTGGGAAATTGAATACTTGTGATTTGGTGCATAAGAGAAACCCCCATAGGTTTCTATCCCCTTCTTGGGGTGTTCTTTGCAGAGGTAGTGACGAGTCCATAGACCATCTATTGTTACATTGCCCGGTGGCAAGGTCGGTTTGGCAGAGTTTATTATTTGAATTCAGTTTTTCCTGGGTTTTTTCAGCTCATTGCAGTTTGGTTTTGAAGGAAGATTTGGCAGGCTTAAAATTGAATAAGTTGGGTAAAGTGCTGTGGAACAGCTTGGTGCTGTCAGTTTTATGGACTCTATGGCCGGGGAGAAACTCCAGAATTTTTGATGAAAGGGAGATGGACATCACAGACTTATTTGAGAAAGCAAAGTTTACAGTCTCTTTGTGGGCGTCGACTGATAAAGCCTTTAAGGGTTTTCCTTTCTCTTTGATTGATATGAATTGGAAAGATGTGATAGGCTTTTAATTTGTTGTATTGCTAGGTATTAAGTTTTATTTTTGTCTAGCAGTGAGGATACCTTATCCTCCTTTCGTGTAATTGTTGACTGTTATTATTGGTTTTATAAATAAATTCTTTTTTCTTATAAAAAAAAAATGTTCAACAGTAAAATATTTTCATCAAGCTCTTGGAATCTTTGTTTTAAATGACCCTTTGTTCTAAGTAAGGCATTTGTGGTTTTATTTTTCATTTCAGGAGTATTGTCCATTTGGTATTATTAGTTCAGGGGTATTTCAGTAAATCATGTGATGAACCGTTAAATTATTTTGCAGCTTGCAGCAAAATTTCGCAATACTGGACAAACATGTGTTTGTGCAAACAGGATCCTGGTGCAAGAAGGTAGATGAGCTTCATGCTTATTATATGGTTTAAAAACTTCTCTAATCAGTTCTTTCTTTTCCCTTTTCTGCTAAACGAATACTTTCAATAATTAGGAAAAGCGCCCCAAATCAGATAGAAACACACCCTGGTGGCTCAAACTGGCTCCAAAATGAAATAGAACCAAAATTAAGAATCAGGACGCGACTTGAATTTGTCTTATTGATTCATTTTTCTGTTTTCATTCAAGGCTAATTGTGTTTATCTTTTTAAAGTTTAGTTCTTTTTCTTTCAAGTTAACATACTTTCTTGTGCAGGTATCTATGAAAAGTTTGCTAATGCGTTTTCAAAAGCTGTCCAAAATCTGCAAGTTGGAGATGGTTTTAGTGATGGTGTGGCCCAAGTAAGCATATGCATTTTGTGTTAGATTTCTTGGTCGTCCTTTCAGTTATCTAAATTATGTACATTGTACAAATTGTTTCTAGTATGTGAAAATCAATGTTGGTCCACCTCTTTTACGTGTTAAGCTTTTGGGAAAATGGTACTTTAACTTGGTATTCAAGTTAAAATCACCCTACAAGTGCAGATCTTCTTAGAAGGCTCTTTTGTTGAGGTTTAAGTTAAAAGTGACATGTATCATGATTGCCATTCAATGTTTGAGCATATGCCTTTCCAATTTATCTTTTTTCTAGGCTCTAGCCCATGTCAGGACCGTTTTGAAGAGTTAGCTTAATCAGTGTTGGCGTACCGCCTAACTCCTAAATCCTAATAACCCAATCTTTTATGACATGATTTTTCTAACTACACTAGTTGTAGTGCTTATGATACTTTTTTTTATTTTGTTGATAACTTGTTCTTTTTTGTCCTTCAATAGGCAGTCATTTAACATCAATTATTATATTCTTAGCCTAAATAATTAATTTGCTCTCAGGGTCCTCTCATAAATGAAGCTGCAGTACAAAAGGTTTGTTTTGCTTTCTGAATTTTGCTCTCTTTGATCTGTCCAATCGCTTTATTTGTTGACTCACACTTTGGCATTTTCAATTATAGGTAGAATCTTTTATCCAAGATGCTACCTCAAAGGTTAGTTTCTGGCATTTCATTTGGATGTGGTTGCTAGTATAGTAATTTTTATTTTTTATTTTTTTTCCTTTCTTTCTTTCTTTCTTTTTTAACTGTTCTTGTGGCTATTTATTTATATTTGTATGATTTCCCAGTACCTAGCATTTACACCCAACCATAAGTTAAATACAACTCGTCTGTCTGTATTTCTTGCATTTGGTCAAAAGGTACTATCTGGTTAACAAGTTGTTTAACTTTCTTCTCATTGTTATCGTGTTCCTTGTAGGGAGCCAAAGTTATACTTGGAGGGAGAAGGCACAGTCTAGGAATGACTTTTTACGAACCGACGGTTATCAGTGATGTCAATAATGACATGCTTATATCAAGGTAATTTATTCAAGTTTTTGCTATGCCAATTACCATATGCATTCACTGTTCGTAACCTAGCCAAAGCACCTTCCTAAAAGCAATCCCAAACGGATCAATTGCCGAACATGTGTGTGTTTTTTATTTTTATTTTATTTTTCTTTTTCCTTGAATGAACTTATAAATGGAGGTCAAGGTTTTTTCAAATTAGCACCATTTTTATCTTTCGAGCTTTTCATCCTTAGTAATGGATATGTACCAACTAGCTTGTAGGTCGATGCCCTAATGTGTGATTTATAAATGTTTGTCACAATTTACTCCGCATTTTTGCTGCCAAATTTTTCTCTGCTTATTTCCCGTGGAGAAAGAGTGCTTTTCCACCACTTTTTTATGACTTGGTTTCCTAGCATTACTTTTATTGAATGCTTTTTGGTATTATATTCTGTGGTCTAGTTGTGCTTGACTCAGCATATTCCTTCGGTTCTATAAATTATGTTCTCTGACCCTTTACACACTTGCCATTTTGGTTTGGTTCAGAGAGGAAGTATTTGGACCTGTAGCGCCCCTTTTGCGGTTCAAAACTGAGGAGGATGCCATCCGCATTGCCAATGACACCACAGCAGGTATATTTGTTCTGTCTGAACAGAAACTATACAGAAAATTGAGATTATTGCATCTGTAAAACCAAGTTCTGTCTAATGAAGTGAACCATGTCTGATACTCATATACAGGGTTAGCTGCTTACATATTTACAAACAATATTCAACGATCATGGCGTGTCTCTGAGGCCCTCGAATATGGACTTGTTGGTGTTAACGAAGGGCTAATTTCAACTGAGGTGAGTTTCATGTAATTGCGTCCACTAACAAACTGCTTTTTCATTTGTTCTTTTAATGTCAATCACTAAGTTTTCGTATCATATTACTATGTAGGTGGCTCCATTTGGAGGTGTCAAACAGTCGGGGCTTGGACGAGAAGGTTCTAAATACGGAATGGATGAATATTTGGAAGTAAGTATACTTAAATCCTTTCTTGAAAAAGTAGTAGTGAACTTAATTTCGGGGGAAATTATCAATAGCTTCCCCTATATTTTTTTTTGTTTTTTTTTTAATTAGGGATACCTTCCTATTTCAAGAAATTACTAAAAAGCCCTTCAAATTTGAAATTTTATTCAAATTCCTCCCCTTTGTCAAAATTGGTTTTGCGTCATTGTCCTCATCTTCCCTTACTAAGCATTCCCCAGGCTGGTAACACACTGAGAGATCAAGAAAGCATGTATATTTTTGAATAAAAGAGTTTATTTCATACTCATATAATGGTTTTTGGACAGAGATGTTTTGTTGTATCTCAATGTTTTGTGTGGATAAATCTGAAAAATTGAGTAATTTTCCTCAATCTGACCAATTAGGGGGATAGATTTGGAGGAGTTTCAAATTCGTATGGTTTTTTGTAATATCTAAGTACAACATGTGGGGGGAAAAAAGAACAAAACACAAGGATATTTTTGACTAGTTCCCTAATTCTGAAAGTTACATTAGGCATTTGGCTTTTCTCCTGGATGTGTAAAATTAGTTGCTTTTCATACCAGATCAAATACGTATGCTTGGGGAACATGAACAGTAGTTGATGTGCAAGGTTTTCCATTGCACCAAATTGAAGCTTTTACTCTAAGTTTGAGCATGAGCATCCGAGAAAACTCGAGTTTCCGCTTCTCTCGAGAGGTAGCGGTTGGGAATGCGATTTCCGGTGTGCAGCATGCATGACAACCAAGTCCTCGCAATGTGTCATCTTAATAAGCGGGGTCTTGGATAAGAGTTTGATTATCGTATGAAATTTCCTGTTGTGTTTATTTTGTTGTTGCTTTATAAAAGCACACGTCGTTTTGATCTAAAACTTGCTGGTATGGATGTGTTTTACCTGTGATGCTGGTCCTTCTGCTCTCTGTCAATGATAAGAGTTTATTTATAGCCTTTACATTTAGCTGTTTCTACTTAAAATAATTCTGCAACGTCATCCATACCAGCTCGGCCTGAAAACATTCTCAATTAGAGGTTAGGAAGTTACTTGAAATGTTTAAAGATTCTAATGAAAATAAAATAAAGAGTTGTTTTCTTTGGATGGTTTTGTAGTATATTCTTGTCTGTCATAGTATTTTAGAGCTTTCAAGGGTGTGTTGTCTGTTTTGATGAGTGAACCAAAAGAAAAAAGAAATGGAAAATAGGGTTAGGGAGGGGGAATCTAACCCTTTTGATTTTGTGAAAATATATGATTAGTTCTTAAACGTACCTCAGAGTAGAGCAGAAGTCTTATTTTGACCCCTGTTTTGAAATTAAGAGTAGCAATTATTTTTCGAATAAAACAGGAGAAAAAAAAAAAGTAGTCAATAGTATTTAACTTTCTACCAATTTTCCTACCACTTATTTCGAAATTTCTTGTTTTGAACTCGTTTCAAAATGATTTTGTTTTTAGAAAATAGAAATGAAAATATTTTCAATCTCAAATAGAAATCATTTTTAAAAATGTGTTTAGTAGTTTTATCAAGAGATTGTTTTCAGTATATAAAAAAAACATTATTAATCTCCCCCTCTTTCTGCTCGAGAGGGGAGAAAACGAAAATAAAAAATGAAAAACGATTAAAAGTCGTTTTTTATTTTTCTTTCATTTTACATTCAATTAAAAAATCGTTTTTATTTTTATTTTTTATCTTTAATTGTGTCAAACGTCGTTTTAGAATCGTTTTCATTTTTTATTTCTCAAAAAATGTGAAAAATAAAAATAAGAATAATTTTTAAAACAGCAACTATATTTCATTATTGGGTGAAAATATAATTAACCATAATAGTAATTAGTTGTAAACTCATCCACACCATATAAAATAGATAAAAATGCATTTTAATTTCACCGTTACAATTTAAAATCTTTTTATCAGTGTGCTGCACAGAAAATAGAGAAAAATAAAGGAAAATAAACAACATAAATATATTATGTAGGGATGTTACGCGAGCAAATCAAGTTGGTAAAATAAAACAAAACTACAAAATTTATACAGAAAAATTTGGTAAGCAAATTGATTTAAAGGTGGCTCGTTGTTCTTTCCTCTCTTCTTTCTAGAAGAAGATAAATAGACTCATAGCCCGTATTGTTGACCATATTGATGGATCTAATAAGTAGAGATTCACACTAGCTACAGGCCTGAACATAATTAAGGGGATCAAAATATATAAGAATGCTCCTAATTAATCTAGTGAGAAAAGAATCATGTATGTTCATCTATCAACACTCTTAGATTCATGATTAAACAAAAACAAATATATATATATATATATATATCCGATTCATGTTCTTTTTTTTTTCTTTTTCATTCTTTGAAATCAAACTAAAAGTTAAAAAATATCTAAAAGTAAAAGATTTAGTTTTAACCCAAATTTAATGTGGTACTTGAAAAAAATAAAATTTTAGGTGGAGCATGAAATAACTTGTTATTAGTAAAGTACAATTATGAACCACCAGACTTTTCATCAAGTTCCGTTAATTATTATCCTCTATTTAATCTGGTATTATTCTAACGTGATATAACTGTTTATAATTATATTTTATGGAATATTTTTTTATACCGTACTACAAAATTGTTAAAAAAAAAAAAAAACTATGCTGGTACTTCACAATTTTGTACCGTCCCCTCTTTATTTCATGTGGTAATGCTTAGAGGTGCATCCATTTTTTTTCTTTTTAAGAAATGAAACTGAATTTCATTAATCTTAGAGTAGGATTATTTTCAAAATATTGAATCTGGTTGAAATAATGTCAAAATGAAAATATGCAAAAATGATGCATCTCACACACACAAATACGATAGTTTAAAAAATGTCCTATCCATGAGATATTTTTTCAAATCTTACTTCTCTTATTATAGCAAAAAAAAAAAAAAAAATCTACATATGAGTGCAGTGACGATTAAGAAGATGAAGGAATGTCAACCTTGACATACAACAAGCAGGGTACATGAATAATAATCAGAATTTTAAGATGCAAATTAAATCTTCTTGACAAGATGCGAATAAATTTCATTATTGTTCTTCTGACTCCATTAAGCATTAATAATTTCCATTAAAACCTTCAAACATAATATGCTCCTCGTTACACAATCATAGGGAAAATTACTCATTACAAAAAAAATAAAAAAAAAATAAAACTAGTGCGACTGTGCAAAAAGAAAAAGAAAAACTAGTACAAGTAGTGTGAGATTGGTTCTAGGAAGGTGATGGATATAATTAAGATGAAAAAGGTGGTAGATGTAAAATTTTGTCAAACGCCACGACTAGAGAAGACCCAAAATAAAAGTGGAAAAAACAAAAGAACAGACGGAAAAAAAGATCAGGCCAGGATACCCACTTTGAGCAAAGAACACACCGACTTTAATGATAGAGACAAATAGGTTATAGATTAAAAGAGAGGGAAAAAAAGAAAGAAAAGAAAACAGCATAAATATGACCTGCTAATATTTGAATCCATTGAATTTAAGAGGATTTTGTTTTAGGGAAAAAAATATTGATTAATAGTACGCAATTCTAGACAATCAGATGCACTTCAAAATGATATAAAAACCAATATATATATATATATATAAATATATGATTGACGAAATTTTAATGGGTTAGAACAACACAATATTGATAGTAATTTTATTTTATTTTATTTTTTTTTTATTTCCTAGAGCAGATCTAGGGACACCAAAACACGGTGCACAAATAATAAGGGTTGTCCCCACATTTTCGTATGGTCCGACCCCATTTGTTATGATATTCGGACTTGCGAAGTCCGCTAATAATAATTAAACGCAAAAATAAAAGAATGAAAGAAGGAGACGAAATTTAACGCACAAGCTACATACATCTATGAAAGAAAGAGGATTCACTAATTAAAAAGGTAATTTCACACTTGAATTCACCGTAAAATATAGAGTTTGAATCCCTCTACTTTTAAGTTTTAAAAAAGAAAGAATTTTACGCTTAAGTTTTCTGCTACGTTGTGTGTAAACTTACGAGTTAGATTTTGATAGTGGAATTCTCATATATTCCCAATTTTGTTTTATGCACTTTTAAGATCATATGTACCCATCTATGGTCACTCTCACATTATTAATTGTCAAAGAAAAAAAGGAAAACCATATTGTCATGATGTACTTATCTAAAGTTTTCTTCTTACATATATATATGGATCGACTATTTTCTATGTGAAATAATGAAAACAATAATGGGATGACATGCATGCAGCACATATTATATGTATATATAATATATGTATATGTATGTATGTATATATATACACATATATGTGTATATATATATGCATGCTGCATCTGAAATCCTTGGGAGATGGAGTATAGTAGATAGAAAAGGGTGAAGCTATGTAAAGTGTTCAAATTGCATAAAGTCGGGTCCCACAAATTCACCTCCAAAAAGGAATATATTCATTTTAGAGAATAATTCCCCGGAACACAAAAAAGATGCTTGAAATTCAAGCAAACATGGCCTTAACACTAAGCCACCTTACTTTTCCACTGATTTATGGCTATGAAATTATTATGAACTAAAAGTTAAACCTCAACTTTGCTTGAATATATTATAAAGGCAAAGCCATTAATAGAATAGTAGTCTAAAGAGGAATCTACAATTCTAATTGAAATGCTTTATTTATTATTATTATTTTTTTTAATGCCAGTTTGGATATATAGAGGTGCCAAAGTAATAGCAACTAAAGATTTTGCATGCAAAGGTGGTGGGGGACAGGCAATTCCACAGTCCTAATCGTCTGGATTTAAATCTTGATCAAGTTAAACAGCTTAATCTGTCCACGTGGCATGCACACATAGGATTGATTTGAACAGTTAAGTGGGACCCGGTCAAACATACGTACTAAGTGGGACAAAAACATGCATATGATATATATAGATGGTTTTAACTATATTATATTGCCAAAAAGGAATTTAAATGTGGAACTGTAACCTTATTAAAATGAAATTTGTGGGACTCGTAGAGTTCAAGATCTTTGGGAGAAGAATCTTCCCTTGATTGTCAAAGAAGGAAGCATTTATTCCCAAGATAGATTTAGATGAATAGCAGGTATTTTTTTAACTTCTTTGCACCTTTAAAAAAAAAAAGAAAAATATGTTTGACACAACTTCCTTGAGCTTTATGAAAGAATGCTTTATTTGAAATATTTATGTTGTCCAAGTGAGAAATGTTATCAATACTAACTTGTTTACTAAAAATTTTATGTACCAAGAAGTGATATGACAATATATTTATTCTTGTTAATAATTAATTAAATAACTTTTTTTTTTTTTTACTCTTGAGTGAAAATAACAAGTATCAAAATTTATATCGCTTAACACATCCTAATTAAGTTAGTACCCACTAAAAAAAAAGTATCAATTATAAAACCTAATGAACAGTCAGAATAGAAAGAGAATATGACCCCAAAACACAGGAGATCAAGAATTTAAAAGACAAAAGAAACAATCTCCAGATGAAGAACAATAAGAACATGGGCTGTCAAACCAAGATGATCTAATTCTGATAGTGGACAACCAAAAGGATGCCTCATTAAAATTTTGAGAAAGAGCAAGGACATCATGCATTAAAAACCTTATCCAAATCAAACCCAAAAGAAAAAAAAAAGTCGAGAGATAAGAAAAAAAAAGTCGAGAGATAAGAAAAAAAAAAGTCGAGAGATAAGAAAAAACAGTGCATGAAATTATCAACTAGAAATAAATGAGCTTAGCCAACCATCAACAGCGAGAGACAAAAACGATATACAAAAAGAGCATGCAATAAAAAAAAAGCGTATATATATATATATATATATATATATATATATATGCATGCATGTCTCGAACGGTAATTATCACATGCATATATGCCATAGTACTAGTAGCTTTATTAGTATCTCTTTGATCTCTCCTCTCTTCTCTTTCTTTTCTTTTTTTTTTTTTTTTTCTAAGAAGTGTTTTCTTTTAGACAATCTCATAATTAGCAATTAATATCATTCTATAGTAATTATTATATCAAAAAAAAAAATACAAATCATTCTATAGTGAGCCGTAGGACCATCTAGGACAAAAAAGAAAAGGGGGAGCTGGCTTTGACCTAGAATTTGAGTTCTTGTTTGTAATGGTTTGGATATGGGAGTAGAATTGATTGAATGGAGGACAATTAATCTTCAATTCCACAAAAGTGATAAGGGAGGAATTGAGGCAAGAAATAAAGCTTTAGAAGCAATTTATTAGGTCCCCTACTCCTGTCATCAAAAGCTTCACAATAGCAATCCCCTTTATGCATTGATGTTCACTTCCTTATATATTACCAACCACAGACCCCAAAAGCTAAATTGGTACCATATATTTGTTTTCTTTCGGTGCTTTCACAACATCCTTCATTGAAAATAACACATTGATTATTAATACTCTACTAATTGACTATTCAGACGTGATGCTTCATTGTTAGGATATATATTTTTTGCATTATTTTCCTCCCTTTTTAAATTTGGAAAATAAGAAATTAGATAAATTAGAGTGGAGCATTATAGGTGTGTAGTGAGTTTTAATTTCTAGTGGACCAGTACCAACCTAGTTGAGATGCACTATTTAACAAAAGAGTATTTTGAAGTGTGCTTAATTATTCTTGAAGAACTTGGATTTAGCATGCTTAGCACTGGAGGCTAGTTATTGAAACAAAAATTTAATGGGGCTACAAGATTGACTTTTAAGTTTTTTGTGGGGGCTATATGTATATCAATATAATGCAATACATACTTCTGTTAGAAAAAAAATATATATTTTTTTTAAAATGAAAATTTTAAGTGGGGCTTAATCGGGTCTTCATTGACTCCGTGAGTGTAACGTACGTGACCCATAAGTGCGCATTTCTTGGGTACAAATTAGCTTCATGAAAGCAACAGTTCAAATAATAATAATAATAAAGAAAAAAATAAAGAACATGAAATAATTGATACTTAAAAAAAATAAAGAACATGTGAGGATAGACAAGTCCAAAAATTTTTAATTACTTAAAAAAATAAAGAAGATGAAATGTGAACCCTATAACACTAATTTATCTGAATGCATGTAGCCACAAGAGCGGGAAATAAACGCATGAAGAAACTAGCTAGAAAATAGTACGATTTTCTGTAGCTAGGTGTCATATTAGACTAATTTGAAAAATATATGGCTGCGAAATGACTCCTACATCAAGAAACATAATAATCTCTTCAACATAAAAATTTTCATCTCAAGCATATATGATTGGAACCTTTTCGTTGGTAATGACATAAAGGGTGTCTTTGTGTTCTAAAACATGATGGTTCATTGGTAAGGGCTCATAATAATTATACTAAAAAGGGGTCGTACTACGAAATGCAGAGGGACCAAATATACAAATATATATGTGTGTGTATATATATGTCTATATGTAAGTCACGCATATATATTAGTGGCTACTGTTAAATAATATTATGTCATGTAATTGTAATGATAAATATGAGGGCCAGCATGTATATATGTATTATGTATATGTGGTTCAGAAAAAGAAGGATAAAGTATAGCCCGTCGTCATTGCTTGAGGGGTCTCACTCATATCTTCTAATGCGAAAAGCTTCACATGCTAGAAGAATAAAAATTTGCTTCTATAAAGATGTACTCTTTCTTTTGGTCATAGCAAAACATACATTATATATTCTCTGTCATATGTACACGCAATATCACTACCATAGTATATAGCGCACACCATTATTATTATTATTATTATTATTATTATTATTATTATTATTATTATTTTTAAATTTCGGCGATCGTTAGTACATGCATTTCTCTTTATAACCTTACAAGATTCTATTTCTATGTATATGTATAAATTTACGGTATTTCTATCACAACGTATAAAGAAATAAATGTATAAGATTGAATTCAATTTGGATATAGTCGATTGGTTATGATATAATTTGAAGTTAGATCAGAAACGCACCACAAACTTATAGATATTCATATCACTACAAAATATAGAAATATATATATATATATATCTCTCCAATTAGGGAAGTTATATTCTCAAAATAATGATAATAATAATAATAATAATAATAATTATTATTATTATAATAATAATAATTATTATTATAATAATAATAATACAATAAAATAGAGAAGCTATACAATTATGTAATCTCAGTAGGAGTATATTAATATAGATCAGAGACAGAGACAGTATCTTTATGCAAAGGAAGGCCTGCATATTAGAATAGGCGTTCTTTAAATCTCTCTCTCTCTCTCTAGTTGTATTAAAATAATATCTTAAAGAAGTTTTCTTTTATGTAAGGCAAACTTGTCCCCCAATTCTTTTATAGGACTTGAGAAACCAAAGCTCACCGCTCTCTCTTCTTGAAAAACGCACCCTATTCTTCCCTATTTGCATCGCATTTGTTCTTGAATCTCTTCGTATTCTCTCCCCAGAGAGAAAGAGAAAGAGAATGTTCCAACACAAGAAGCCCTCAACTATGAATTCCCATGACCGACCCATGTGTGTTCAAGGAGACT
This sequence comes from Morus notabilis, assembly GCF_000414095.1. NCBI lineage: Eukaryota > Viridiplantae > Streptophyta > Magnoliopsida > Rosales > Moraceae > Morus > Morus notabilis. The sequence continues at coordinate 404,259 of NW_010359376.1, read as the reverse complement.
CCGGCCTTGTCCTCACAACTGACCCCAAGCCCCGCCTCCGATGGACAGTCGAACTTCACGAACGATTTGTCGACGCTGTCACTCAGCTTGGAGGACCTGACAGTACTAATGCTAATACTTAAATCATCTCCATCACGTTAATCTTCTTGTTAATATTCTAATTAATTTCTTTATGATATAATTCTCATGAATTCTAGTGTTTTTTTTTCTTTTTGACAATTTGTAGAGGCCACACCAAAGACAATTATGAGAGTTATGGGTGTGAAGGGGCTTACACTTTACCACCTCAAGAGCCATCTTCAGGTTCTAATATATATATAGATCTTGTTTATAACAATTAATATTTCAATTACCCTAGTTTCTCCTCCTATTATTGTTGCCCTTTTTGACATGCAAAGTTTTATGATTGATGTGTTGTCTTATTTTTGTTTTGTTTTTTTTTCTTTTACTTATATGATTGTTATATCTTCTTCAACCTGAATATATAGAAATTCAGGCTAGGAAAGCAGCCACACAAGGAATTCAATGATCACTCAATTAAGGATGGTATGAGAGGTGACTCCTCTTTCTAGGGTTCCTTTTCTTATTAATTTATCAAGTTCTTTGAACCATTTCTTTTCTATTACAATTTGTTCTTCTAATATCTATGCGTGAAAATATACCTTTTTCGTCTTTGTTTACAGCATCAGCTCTAGAGCTTCAACGAAATACTGCATCTTCTTCTGGGATGATTAGCCGCAGTATGAATGAGTATGTTTCTGTTGCCTTTTTTTTCTCCTATATATACACATACACACACACACACACACACATATATGTATGTATATATATTCTTTTCCTGATCTTTTCAACCATAAATCGTATATGATTTTTCCATGCATGGATTATTATTTTTTGTAATCATGATCTATTTTTCTTCGATTATATATCCTCTTTAATCAAAGAAAGTACAATTGCCTAAGTTTTTGTTTTTTCATTTTTTTTCTTGGGGTATTGTGGGGGTTCGGATTTTCTTGTGGAAATGTGTATGTGTGAAACTGTTATGTGAAGCAGTAACTCACACATTGTTGATGCGATTAGGATGCAAATGGAGGTGCAGAGAAGACTGCATGAACAACTGGAGGTAATTTATATATATATATATTATACAAATTTATTATATATATGAACATGCAAAACTACTATACATATGTATGATGATGAATAGAAAAAGTGCAAGTCTTTATGCAAACTTTTTTGTTCCCAAACTTTTAACATATTTTTTCAGGTCCAGAAACACCTTCAGTTGAGAATTGAGGCTCAGGGAAAGTACATGCAAAGCATATTGGAGAAAGCTTGTCAAACTCTTGCAGGAGAAAACAGCATGGCTTCAGCAGCTGGAAATTACAAGGGCAGTATTGTAAATCATGGTGTTAATCCTCATGACATGGGAACTTTGAAAGATTTCACCGCTCCTCTTGGCTTTCCATCTTTTCAAGACCTTAACATTTATGGAGGTGACCAACTTGATCTTCAACAAAGCATGGACAGGCCATCAATTGATCATGGATTTTTGCCGAATAATGATAACCTTTGTCTCGGAAAGAAGAGGCCTAGCCCTTACAATGGTAGTACCGGAAAGAGCCCTTTGATGTGGTCCGATGATCTCCGGCTGCAAGACTTGGGAACGGCTGCATCTTGTCTCGGACCACCTGATCACGATCCTTTCAAAGGTGATCAGATTCAGATGGCACCGCCGTCGATTGAGAGAGGAACCGAGATCGATTCATTGTCTGATATTTATGAGACAAAACCGGTTATCTCAGGTGAGCATATGGGGGAGAAGAAGTATGACGTGGCAGGAGCAAAGCTTGAAAGGCCATCGCCGAGAAGAGTTCCTCTCGCCGGAGAGAGGATGAGCCCTATGATTCAAGGCAGAAATTCACCTTTTGGATGAATTTGCCTTTAATAATTACGGTTTAGATGTAAGTTATCATTCAGATATTTTAATTTAACTCTGAAATATGAGATCTAGGGTTTTGATCATGAAGGTTATAATTAGTTATATATCCACATTAGGGTTTCTACTCATGAGTGTATGATAAATGCCATACATGGCAAACCCATAAAGTTACATTTTCAAGTATTAACATGAACATTTGTGTTGATACAATATTCCTAATTGATACTGCTAACTCTCATATATGTTTATATGATATAATTGAAGGCTTCCTTGACTGTGGAACTTTTTGGCATGACGTAGTTTGCCTCCAAATCTTTTTCTGATCTCAATGTTATTGCCTGTTTTTTGGAGTCTGTTTAAGGGAAAAATGAAAATCCAGAGGTTAAGTTTTTGTGTGTTTATATGTATTTTTTTTTTCATGGTTTACATGATCAGAGATATTATTTTTCTTGTTTATTTTCTACAGACAGTAAATTCAACCATCTTAAAAACTTAAGAACAAAATAAGACTACAAAACTGAGCTATTGTCGCATAAAACAATATTACAATGTTAATGGTGATTCAAAGAATAACAAAAATAAGAGAAAATTTGAATTCTATATCATGCAGTTGTTTTAAACTTTTAAGTTGTCAAATTGTCAAGCCTACATAATATCAGGCATGGAAAATTTGTCTCCCTTGGGCTTTGTTAAAAAAAAAATACTGAAATTTATTCTCTACATATATATATATATATATATATAAAGGGAGAGAAACAATATCTTATAATTAGAGTATACAATACTTTAGTGTACATGTAGGTCATGTTTCAGTTGAGGGTTTCAGTACTTTTCCAAAGCAGCTTGGACACCATATTGAGATCTTATATGTACTGTCTAAAAGATTACTGGCAAGCTAGCTTATTGGGAAAAAAAAAGTTGAAAAGAAAAAGAATAAAGATATATAGGAGAGGCAACATGCATATTTTTAGTTTACTTTGATACAGCTCTCTCTCTCTCTTCTCTCTCTCTCTCTCTCTCTCTCTCTCTCTCTATGTATATATATATATATATATATCTGTGTATCTCGTTGTGTTTTTTTCACCATGCATGGTCAATGTGAGTTGTCTTCTTTTGGAGGTTATTCTTGCCAACTCTTTAAGCTTTTACACTTATCAGCTTTCCTTAAGTTAGTTGCTTCAAGTTAGTTATATGCTCTTATCATTGAAAACATAACCATTAAGGATAAATTAAAAATATATACACATTAATGCAAACCAAAATCTTCAATAAAGTAAAAGATAAAAGGGATAGGCGAGGAACGCATAGAACACTAAAGAAAGCAACAACATTTCTTAACTATGAATCAGATCCTGATTTAGTTTTGATATTTATTTAAATCTACGTATATATAAGCTTCTTTTCTACGAATTAACAACAAATAAAATAATTTCTACGACTCATAAGAGAAACCGACCAAAAGTATCTGTCTTTGGCTCTTTTTTCTTTCCCCTTTAGTACTTTCTCATATATTCTCTCTAGCGCCAAATTAAGGAGGACGACAAGATTACCATTCACGTCTTTCTTTTCTCTCTCTCTTTTTTTTTTTTTTTTTTTGGTAGGTTGGGGATGTGGGCGTCCTCGTATGGTCAGAAAAAAAAATCTTAACCTTTTCATACAAGTCTAGGAACATTACTATTTTGACAGTAAAATTGTGTGTATATATTATACATATATATATATATATATATAGTTGGCTGTGAACCTTGGCGATTCTACTTCTTTTACTACGGTAGTTTTTGGTTACAATTATATACATACAAGCACACACATTCATAGAATATTATACACACACATATTTATATGTCTGCATATGAATGAGTTAATAGTTAATGCTTAAGACTAAGTTGTTGATTAGAAAGTCAGATAAAAACCACAACATCAAATGTAATTAAGGTATATGCACTTAATCCTATAATTTAATCGGTAATCATCTATAGAAACGTAATTTTTGAAAACTCATCTGTGTATACTTTGATGTTAATTATATTGTTTTTTTTTATAAGAAGGTCCTTTCATGTAATGAATGATTATTTTATAGTTGATATATACCTCTAATTGACCACATGAACTTTTTAGTTAGAGCGGTTACAAAATAATTCTCGCTCTAGCCAAACCAATTTGCCTTCCTTATCAATCCTATAAAATTGAGACACATATGATTCATCTCTCTCTCATTCTTAAGATTGGATTTTTGAAGAGGCTTCTCTTTGATGTTCAAAAAGGTTGGTTGTGCCACTTACCTTTATTGGTTGCAGAGAAAATTTAGTCACTGCAAGTTGTCAAGAAAGCTCCTCTTAAGACAGAGAAAGAAGAGAGAGAGAGAGAGAGATACACACAGAGAAGAGAGGGAAAAAAAAAAAGAAAAAAGAAAAAAGAAAAAAAGCTAATAAAGCCTAAAGGAAGGGAAGAACACAACGCACTCCCACGCGTGCGCATATCGAGGAAGCTTCTATCTTTATGAGTGCAAAGTTAAAGTCTCACATTGAAAGCTGATAATGATGATAATACAAATGCATATGCATGGGATTGGATTTCCTTTTATTTTTTGTTCAATTAAATTGTACACTTTACATGCAATTGTGACTACATTTACACCGAATCATCCATATGATGAACATAGGGTCTCGGTTCTAATTAGGAATTATTATTCAAAGGCATATATATATATATATATATATATATGCACATCTTCCCATGCATAAGCAAATCATTTGCAGTACAGCTACTTCCATTTTAATTCTACCATGCACTTTGGATTCTGTTTTCTTATATAGTTATATTTTATATTTATTTGCAGAAGATCAACTTTAATTGTGTCTTGTAAAGAATTTTCCAAACTCTTACAAAGTATACTCAAGAAGCTTCTTTTGTCCCCTTGCTATTCTCTCACTCTTTTCAGTTTGACCCAAGTAAAACTTAGGAGTCCAACTATATTACTGCAACTAATTAAAGATAAAAGGAAGATCACAAATAGAATCGTACTTGCACATGTCAATATATCCACACACACACACACATATATATATATGCAATTCAATTATTCATATTTGTTAGAAGCTCTAAGGTACTGTATTTTGAGATAATTTTTAAAATTTCATCATTATATGCGTCATTGCCAGCTTTTCTTCATAAAAAGAAATTTAAGTGATGAGATAGGGTAACTAGTATTAGAGAAGGAAGAACATCAACTACATTGCCATATTATTCCTACTTGATCCCTTAGTAATTAATTAAATCCCTCACTTGAAAGAAATTATTAAAAAATTGTCAGAAAACAAAAAATACGGATGATTTAGGGTATGTTCTTTTCACAACTCAAATTTTTTTCACTATACAGTAAATACTCTTACAAAAATTTAAATTTAACTTTTTTATTCGAGTTGTGAAACAATATTCCACCAAATTGTGTAAACCTCCCTCACGCGAAAAGCAAATATTTCTCTCTCTCCGTCGCCTCTCTCTTCTCTCCCTTTGTCACCTCTCTTTCTAAAAACAACTCCCATCATTGCCGTCCCTCGTCATTCCTCCATCATCGATGTTCCTGTTGTCGTCACCTACACGGTTCCGCCTCCGTTGTTCAGAAAATTAATTGGGTGGCACAACAAAATTTTAAAAAATTTTAATTAGTCACCAAGAATCCTACTCATATTATTATGAACAAAAAATTATATCTAAATAGTTCATACACTTGAAGAATTACCGGAAATAACAATTTTGGCAAAGTATTCCTAGAAGAGTTTCAATTACCAAATGGAGTTTTATGTTATTCTCGTTCCCTCAAATTGTTGTGTGTGGGCACAACTCAGCAATTTTTTCAACACCAGTTTCTCCTTCCAAGCACTCAAGAGCTATAAAAAATTAATCACTAAGGGAGTAGTTAATTTTCTCTCTCTAAACTGCTCTTAGGCAATCTAAGAATAAATGAGATCTCAATTCTCTATTTGTAATACAAGTTTGAGTTAATTATGGCATGAAAACACATATAGAAGAACAATACTTGAAAACAAAATTTGCATGAAAATTATGTGAAAATACCACATTAAGCTTGATCTATTCATAAATGTCCTTATTTAAACAACATCAGAGCGTATTTTTATGTACTTATCATGGATTTTTTGAAGTTTTGATTTTTGATGATTTGTTGAGTTTGTGATTTTTTTTTTGAATTTTTATGTGTATTATTTGGGATTTGGCCAATTTTCGTGACTTTTTGCATACCCCGGTGACGGTGATGGTTTTACTGCCACCAACAATGGTGACTTTTTGGTGGATACCAGTAAGGATACTAGTCGGTATCCCGATGGATACCAGTTGGTGAGGGGAATTTTGTTTGTGCTTTTCTATTTTTGGAATTGATGCTTGTGGTTTTTGTGTGATTTTGGTGAGTTAAGGTGATTCTTTAAGTATTTATATTATAAAAAAACCAACTTGTTCTGGCGGTATCACTGTTGGATACCAATGGTACTGATTCCATCGTTTTCCGGCCAGTACTTGTTGCCTGTTGGTTACAGCCGGTATCATGATGGTTACCATTTTGTAACTACTGACATACATTCACCGGCTGGTATTGACAATGGACATGAGATGGTAATCCGGCGGATACTAGTATCTTAAGGGTATATTTGATATTCTAAATATGATGAGATGATAAAGCCGTGGTATTCTCTGCAAAATTGTTTCCTATGACATAAATCAATCCATCCTCAGGTCTGTGATATTCTTGTAAAGTCCCCTTTTGGATTTCAATCTATGAAAAGTGTGTTGTCCATGATCACCCTATTCTATAGCTAGTAATTAGCAACTCATGAGTCATGACAGTCCATGTTGATAATTTGACGTGCTTAGGGACAAATACTCTTGAAACTACACGAGTAAGGACTTTTACCCTTTATTCATAATTCATAATATTTTTAGTTAAATAATTATAGTAATAAAAGAGTATTTATCAAGAATAAGGGTAAATGTCTAGACTCCTATACTTTTAAGAATAAATTCTCTAATTTTTCATGTACGCTTATTAAAAGAGGCCCAAAAGGTTTTATTTGCCACTAGAGGCCCAAAACTGTTACAACAAATGTTGTAAAAATTACATGAAAATTTTATGAGAGTGGAGTTGAAATTATACTGTAACGTTTTTTCAAATATTTTAAGAAAAATGACCATTTAATTTTAGGCAATATTTACTTGGGTTTCAGTAAATTCCAATCTTCTAAGGAATTAGACATTGTGGTAGGGGTAGTAATAAGAATATGAAATTTATCAAGATGTCAAAAAGCATCCCTAAACTCGAAATGACGGGTTTCAATAGCAGAAACCACACTTTAAGCCGTTGGAGGCATCTATGTAACAGGTAGCAAAACCAGCCGGCCGCTGGAGGAATTAAAAGGAATAAAATTGAAGACTATTTCGTTCATGAATTAAAATTATGTGATTAGAACTATTTTTGATTTACATGTATTTTTTGTAAGAGAATACACTGTAACGAACCATGAACAATGATTCAAATCATGATTTGAATCCTCCAACCAAACATCCCCTATTTAACTTTTGTGCAAAAAATGTGACTTTAAACTTTCGAAAGTATAGAAAAATATTTTAGTGTGGGTCAAATAAATTATAAAAATGTTTTTCAACTTTTATGTATAGGAATAAGACCTAAAATTAAATAAAAATAACAATTTTTTCCCCTAAGAGTAACAAGTAATATCTAATTTAAACATAATAGTTATGAAACAACATATATATTAACCAACAACATGTGTTTATTCCAGGCCCATCCATGATCAATTAATTGCCCCTTTTCAACGCTTCAGTCACTAAATATATAGCTTAAGACCCCCCACCATATTAACACTTCATTTGAAATGAAAAAAAAAAAAAAACACTTGAAATGATATACCGAATTAACATTTAATCCCACCCAATAACACATAATTTTTTTTTTGTTTTTACCTAACTAATAATTAGTAACAACAACTAAGAAACTAAAAAACCATTATAACCCAAACTTAAAAAAGTAAAAAAACTTGGGAAGTCATAATCATCCTTAAGGTGATCAACTTATTGTGAATTACTAGTCAATGTACGCCGTCAAGTATGTCAGCTGGAGGGAGAAAGGAGTCGACGGAGAGCCCGGGGACGTTGAAAACGACGTCGTCAATGCTCCAAAGCTCTTCCATCCTCGTCCTCGTGTATTGCATGGAGAGCTCGCTGCAGCGGAAGATTGTGGCGATGGAGCGGCCTTGGTGGGCGATGAGGACTCCGTCAACGTCCCTGTAGTCGCCGATGCTGCTGCCTATCGTCGTCTCCCAATAGACGGTATCGGCCGTTGTATCGTTGTCCGGTGACTCAACCCTAGTCAAGTGGGAGTCCTCAAGGTATATGAGGAGGCCACTCTTTTGGCAAAAGTAGCCATACAATGCGTGCCTTATAACCTCTGTGTGGCCCTCGCTTCTCTCCATCACGGCGGCGCGATCCGCCGACACCTTCAGCACGAAGCAGTTGTCGTCTCCGATTCGCTTTTCCCCTAGGCATTGTGCTTTTGCAAATAAGCTCGCTGTGCTCTTTGGATCCAGGCCCTACAATTAAACAAGAAGAATTATATGGAATGACATTAATTGGCGAATACACATGTGTATACTCTATGATTCGTGAACAATATTTATATTTGTAGAATGAGCTATTGTAATATGAAACATGTACAACTGGACTGATCACCATTTCTTTTATGTTTTTTAAAACGTGATTTTCACAATTTTCAGTCGTAAAACTATCGTTTTGCTCCGTATTTTTTCCCACAGATCTGGGAAACAGTTCTGCTATGCAAATACAAATATTAAAAAGGTTTGAATTCAAGTGTTAATCCAAACTACGGAAAATGGCAGCTTAAAATCTTTGATATTATGACGACAAATGCTATATGAATTTATTGGATGGGGTGTCACATACTTTAAAATCTAATAGAGAATGTTTTTTTTTTTTTTTAAATATTATACATATATTCAGAGTGGGCAGGATAATATTAATATGTACACCTATATTACTTATTATATTTACTAAGATCATGTTTCGTATATTTAGAAGATTAATAACCAATGTTTTCCTTTTCTATTCTGAATTATCTTCTGGGTGGAAGCAATCACGGGATCGCGGCAACTAAGGTTTCGTTCATTTTACCGATTTGAGTTTTTAGTTTTAAGTTTTTACAGTAAAAAACTCTCAGAAAATATCACATCTAACTTTTTCTGTTACAGTAAAAAATTTTAAAAAAATGTCACATCTCAACTCGAATCCGCGAAGTGAACTAGACCTAATTAAATTAATGTTTACAGAATCAATAAAACCTAAAATAAAATAAAAAAACAGAGAGAGAATAAGGGAGAACAACAACAAAAAAAAGGAGAAAAAGATCAGAAAAGAAGGGCCATAATGCAATAAATTACAGATCCGACACTTGTGACTAAAGTGGAGAAAAGAAAAAGTAAAAGTGAAGAGAGAGAGAGATTATAATACACATACTTTAGGACAGTATGAGTTATAATCCCAATGTGATGAAGAATATCATATAATGTTTTTCGTATGCCTAAACCCTAATGTATATTTATTTAAGACGTTGAGATGACGTCAAAAGGCTAATAAATCACGTGCCGGCCGTAGTCCTCTAAAACAAAGCTCTTTGAAATGTTCAAAAGGAAAGCCTGTAGGGTAAAGCTGGGACAGTTTCTCTATCATTGTCAGCAAATAAACCCATTTTATCGAGATTGTGACTTGTGATTGGTGATTTTGTTCCTATATCACTATCTTCGTTTGGTAAAGCATTTTTCTTTTTGAATTAAAATACCCACTTGGGGTTTATGTCTTTATCGAGCAACACACAAGTAATTTAGAAACGCCCACAAATTAAAAATGTAATAATTAGCATATATCTTACATAACAAGGAGAGAAAACAAAGGCCATTTCAACAATGAACACGTAATATATGATGTATAAATGTATATATTCTTAGTTAGCAAAATCATAAGTAAATTTTACATAGAAAGCATCTAATATTGGAAAAGAAAAAGAAATTTGTATGGAAAAAGTGAAAAATACATGATATCTGCGCATGTAGTCAATATTATTTCCCCCACTTTTTGGAAACTTTATATAAAATATTTGGCAACAAAATCTCTGCGTATCTCTTAGGAGTCAAAAAAATCTTACGGTTTCTTATAATTCATGAAAACATAAAACGCACCAAACTAGAATAATATTTTATTGTGTCAACATGTTAATTTTGATTCCAATTAAACTTAGCCTGACACTCATGACTCTCGTCTTTAATGAAAACGGTCTAGAGTTCAAATTTTAATAAAGTGTAAATTAAGAATAATTCACAAAGATATAAAACCTATATAATATTTTTATATCAATCACTAATGACTTAATTTTATATGGTTATTGTAATGACATGTTAATTTCAATACTAAACTTGCTCTAACATTAATTTTGTGGTGTAGGGTTTAAATTTCTTTATTTTGTTAGAATTAATTATTTGGTACCTGTATTAAGCGGCGAAGAGGGCGTTGGGGGCCCTTGGCCGGGTGGGTGCCGAGCCAAGGGGTATGCCTCCAAACGGTCTTCCCGTCGCTGCCGGCGACAACCTTATTTCCTCCGACCACCAATTCCAAAGACCACATTCCGGGTGTCATTTGCCACAGCACAAAGCACCCACTTTCACCACTCCTCGTTCCCAAACTCTTCACATTTCTGCCTGTGGACACCTCCGTTTCGCAGCATATCATCTTCACTATCCCACTCGCGTACATGTTCTTGTTGCATTTTTGTTGCTTTAAGCACCCCGTCGCTGCCAAGTATTGTTGTATAATGTAATGCGCAATGGATGTTTCCTGACAACAAATTTCAAGTATGTATGCACATATATTAACTAACAATTAATAATATTCAAAGCTTTTGTCTCAACTGCATTGTATATATAGAAAATTTAATGGTTATGAAAGTGCCCAAAAAAAAAAAAAAACTATTAGAAGCAATCAAATTATATTTTCTGTCTCTAATTAATGTGCACACTCTAAAAACAAAGTATCATAAATTCAAAAAATAAAAATCATGATTAGGTGAAATGTCTTTTATACCCTTTAATTGTATGAAAACTTACAAATGGGATGTCCTTGAGATGGAGGAGGTGATGATGATCAATAGGGTGATTGACTTGTGGGATTGGCGCAAGAGGGCAACCTAAGACACCAAGCAACAACCTTAAATCTTGTCTTTTGGCCGGAATATTGCAACCGTATGATGATGATGTTGATGATGATGTTGATGATGATGATGATGAGACAGAATTAATATTGCTACTTCCTTGGAAACCCTTTTGAGCCCTAAACCATTCCCTAATGACTTCCCAAGAACTTTCTTTCTTGCTCCCTTCTTCTTGCATTTCCGGGTCAGGACCTTCCATCAATGGCGTCAATGGCTGCGGACACCATACTTGCTTTTTCCGTGGTTTCGAACCCATTAACTAATTAAAAACGAAAACCAAACAAATTACAAATGATATATAAGATTTATCAAAGATTGTTTTGAGAAAAAGGAATTATATGGGAAAGTAAGGAGAAGTTTATGAAGAGAAGAGGATTAAGAAGAGTGTGGTGGGAATGGGACGAGACAAAAGAGACAGCTTATCTGTCCAACGACAGAGAATGGTTATTATAATACAACACCAGGAGTACTACTGGTACATACTCCCATGTTGGGCTGTCTATTTGCTTTATTTTTCTACTTTTGGACTCTCTTGTCATTTTTATTCTATTTTTTTTTTTATTATTCCCTTCGGCTGCGTTCCCAAGCAAGAGCAAAGAGCTAGATATGGCCCCATTGTCTGTTTTTTCCCACTCTTTTTCCGTGCCTTAAAAGTATAATGTAAAAGGAATTTATCAAAAATAATGAGCATGTATAGAACTCATTTTAAAATAATTTTATTTTTTATATAAAAATAAAAATAAAAACGTTTTCAATTTCATACAGAAATTATTTTTAAAAGTGCATTTAATAGTTTTATTAAGAGATTATTTTCAGTATAAAAAAACTCATATATGTCTCTCTTTCTCTCTCTGCTCGAGAGAGGAGAAAACGAAAATAAAAAATGAAAAACGACTAAAAGTCGTTTTTCATTTCTCTCTCATTTTACACTAAATCAAAAAGTCGTTTTCATTTCCGTTTTTTATTTTTATTGCGCCAAACACTGTTTTGAAAACGTTTTCATTTTTTATTTTTTGAAAAACGTGAAAAATAAAAACGGGATCAATTCAAAACACGGCCAATGTTTTCATTGACTACGATCAATATATATATACTACACTAAGCCAAGTGAGAAAGTTTTCTAATTTCCAAATTAAGACCCCGTTTATTTCGCTAGTTTCAATTATAAGTCAAGTTTAGTTCGAATCACAAGTTAATTTTTTACTACAGTGTTTTCTCTCACAAAAATTCATATTCAACTCTTTCTGTTATATAGTGTTTTTTCTCATATGAATTCACTTTTTAACTCAAGTTTTCAACTCGTTCGAACGAAAGGAACGAGGGTTAATGAATTCCTCTAATCTAATAAGACATAATTAAGAATAGAAACTTTACAAAATAAGAAACGAATGATTAACTTTCCTTTTCTCTCATAAAACGATCCTTAATGTCCATCTTTGTTCTCCTCAATCGTTTTTTTTTTTATTGTTTGATTTCCTTTTTTAATTGTTCCATATATATAATTTGTTCAATCTACACTACTGGTTTTTGTAATGTGTTGATTACGAAATATGACTCATATTGTTCAATAAAATTTATAACAAATTATGATCTTTAAAGATTACATGCTTCCCATTTTTTTAGTAAAATATATTACAATCATAGTAGTCCTTGTTTTTAATGAGTGACAGGGGAAAAAAGAGAGAGAGACTATTTATACTTGTATAAAAATTTGGCTCGTATAATAAAGCAATCCAATTGAATCAACACATAAAAATTTTGAGGAAGGCCATATAAGAAAATCTCATATTCGGATGTCCTCACGAATATTGGAGTTCTGGATGTGTGTGTGCCATACAAATAGAACTAGTTTAAGGTTAATTAAGAATAAATAAATAATTGGTATAAATTGAAACTAAACATAAGTAGTTGTGCATAACTTAGAAAACATTTTTGAATGCAATATAATTTTCTGAACATTATCAACACAACTGGAAAAGGCTGGTAATTCTTCACCGTTTCGATATTAATTAATTAATAATTAAAGGTTACTATGGTATCTCTGACAAAGTAGATTTGGGTTAAAACTTAATAGGGAAATGCACTCACTTTTATATGTAGGACAAATCTCAAGTTTTGGAATTGATTAAATGCACTTTCCATCGATTACCAAAATCCCAAAACAATAATCACGCATGCTTTTTTATTGTAGTATCTTCTTCCTCTTTAGTCTTACCATTGATTCTCTATTGTCTTGGTCAAGATAACGCAGTTTCACACTTCCCAAACTGGACCTACACAAAAATAATTTACTACTTTACATTAAGAATTATAATCATCATGATTAGGGTGATTAATATTCTAATCAAATCATTGGGTTTATTCCACGTGGCTCAACATTGTTAGATACAGCAAATGGTTAGATGGGGCCCAGGAAGAGATGGGCCGGCAGATGGGCCTGACCCAATTGAGGATAGTGATAGTAGTGGAGGGTCTGCAATCGGCATCAATGGTGGTAGAGCGGCAGTTAGAAGAGGATGGTTTGGTGGCGATAGGTGGATGTGGAGTGATCTTTCAAGCTAAGCTCTTCGTTTAAAAAAAAAAAAAAAAAAAAAAAAAAAGGGTTCAAGTGTGACTCTCATTGGTAGATGCAGAGATATATAATTCAAATAAATATTAATGCATTTTAAAACTTAAAAAAAAAGCCACTTTTTGTTATTAACAGTTTGTATTAATTTTACACAAATAATCTTAAGTATATCTATTACTTACAAAGCTATTACCTTCAAGCTTTAAAGTTCAAATTATCATTATTTTGTTAATTGCTTTCTTCAAATATTTAGATCGATAGAAAATAAAGTGAAATATCAAGTTTATCCTTTATTAGAAACAGTTAAAGATGTCAAGATTGATCGAGTCTATTCAATACTTCCGTGCATGATTTGCTAAGAGATGAACCCAACATGATTGTTTTACTAGTCACCACCAAAAAACGTGTATTAAGAAATATAAAAAATTAGGTGGTATATTCCACAACTCTATTGAACGTTGGTATATTATACCACAATTTTCTTATGATTGGATTTATTTCATACTTTATCAATTACCTTTTCACCACTCATTTTGTGTGTTGCACAAACAATGCGTATAGCATAAATCTAAAGCTAAGGTTTTTCTTTTATGGTATTCTTCAAAATATATATATATATATATATAAATAAGTTGGCTCAGCACCTCTTTTATTTTTTATTTTAATAAAACATGAGATTATTTCGAGTTCCTCAATATCACCAATCATAGTCGATGTCAATAAAATAATATGTTTGTTTTCACTCATTAGAACATTTTTAATGCAATGCTATAATTGATGTGCTAATTGCAAATTTAGCATTTGAGTGCAAGAAACACTCTCCTAATAGAATACTATTTATTGTGCTAAATTTTTTATATGCTATACTTTGTGGTAAATTTTCCACTAATACTAAATTTGCTTTGGAAAAATTTTGGCAAAGCTTTTCTTACTACAAAAGCATTGTACAAAAAGTTATATTGGCAACAAGGGATTATAATCACTTTATAACATGATAAAGAAATGGGGAAAGGAGACAAATACTATTTAAAAGTATATGGGTCATGATTTCTACCCCTTAGTCATGATTAATAACTTTTTTAATCAAATAACTATATACTAGTAAAAAAATATTAATTAAGAATGAAGAATAAAAATCTAGAACATACACTTGTAAAGATAAAGTATGTAATTTTCTCAAAGGATGGGGTAGGATGGTGGGCTTGGGCTTGTATGTGAATGTGTTTTGAAAACTCATTGCACTTGCAAATCACGTAAGTACGGACATACGTGATTTTTCGTTATAAAAAATTGTGAATTCTAGCACTGCTCTTTTGATGTAGTATGTTTACTACGGCTGCATTTGGAGTCAAGATTCGTACCATGGTTCAGATCATGATTCGTGGCTCGCTACAATGTCTTCTCTCACAAAAATACGCGTCAATCGAGAATGGTTCAGAATCATGATTCTGAACCTATGAACTAAACGTCCACTTAATTTTTAATTTTAAAATGAATATATGAAATCAGTGCATAAATAGTCTTTAAATAGACTTAAATTTACAGGCCAAAATCTTAGTTTCAATTTGCAAAATTGGCAAGATTCACTACTTTTAGATTAATTTCGGTTTGGTTGGGAGAGGGACTTTTTGATTTTTCTAATATATTAATCATAACATGCCCCAGCACTAAAAAGAAAGAAAGAAAAAAGATAAGAAGAAAAGTAATTGGAATTTATTATATTTATTTATACTCTAAAATTTGACATTGAGATTATCATTAAAACTCCCGCTTCACTACTAATTCTCATAACTATATATATTAAAGCATGTGAATTAGGAACCACATAAACAATGGCAAACATGGCGATAGTTCCCTTTTTCTTTAATACGTTTGCAAATGCCTCCCTTAGGGCAATTCGAGTTCAAGCAGAGAGCAGTGCAATTAGGGTCATCATTTGGGCCGTCGGTACATAAATTATGCCGATGATAATAGGTTTCACAGGCGCACTTGCCAGATGCCTCTTCGAGTCCTGAGTCAAAATAATAATAATAATAATAATAATAAGTAAATAAAAATATTGCATTATAAATTTAGTTCTACCTTCTATAAGCAAGATTGTTTAAAGACAAATATTGTAAAAAGCATCATAACCAAACCACATGCATGTTATTGAGATTCAACTGAAACATGCATGTTTGTAATATCAAGAAAAGTGACGTGTTAAAATGGTAGCTTATAACAAGTCACACTAATTAAAAAAAAAAAAAATTTCGTGTTGTGATAACTAACATGATCAGATGAAAAAAATGAGAGAAAAACGTGCAAGTAATTAGGGAATTTTAGGACAAACCTATGGAGAAAAGGAGAAACACAATGAGAACAAGTGAACAAACTCTTGTTTCGGCCATCTCTTTTAATAATTATATGTGTGAGATTTGCAAATAACTCCAAGGATGAAGGATTAGGCCATAGGGCTTGCAAATTTATAGCAGAAGATAGGAGGCACGCATTCAATCCCAAATCAAATGGGCATTAATACCAATATTTTGGGTATTTCGTTTACTGCGTTCCCCATTTTGATTTCAATTACAATTTAGATTTCTTTATGTTCAGCTAGCAATATTTTGTATTCATGCAAGAAGTCAACGTCTTGCCAAAAAAAAAAAAAAGGAAAAAGTCAAAAAGAGAAATGGAATATGTGCGAAAATTGAACTATAACGTATAATTTTAGTGAATCTCCACAATCTGTTCGCTCAAAAAAAAAAAAACCTCCACAATTCAAAAGAAAAATTGAAAGAAATGTTCCTTTTATGAAAAACAGGTAACTTACTGTTGGTTCATTTTTGATGATCACTCACCTATTTACTTTATTAATCAGTAATTAACAGATATCAATTAGTCAATTTTTATTTTAAAAAAAAGATATCAATTAGTCAATTACGAGATTAACTTACCTGATATCAATCAGTAATTAAGAAACAAATTGATAACTCTATGAAATAGAGTTATTTTTACCAATTTTTGTGCTCTTAAATTGGTTAGAATCTTGAGATTTTAAACTCCTTTTAGTTTAATTTTGTGTATTTTAACTTAGTTTATTTTATTTTGTTTTAGTGTAATTTTACTCTATTTTATTTACTCGATAGAATTTTCAATCAATAATTTAATCTGATTTACCACCAATATTATTTTTTTATACTAATATCCGAAAGTAGACTTTTTGAACGAGAAACAATCGTAATGTCAAGCTAAGATTTTAATCATGTAGCCATTGCATTTGATCACTTTTGTACTCTGTTTCCTTTGTGTGCATGTGTAATAAGGACCAGAAAAATTTGAAACTGATTACATATATACATGAAAATTTGGCAACAGATCTTATTCGGAAACCAATAATTTACTTTTGCTTTTATGATTCTTTTTTTTTTTCCATTGGCTTTTATATATTCAGATATGTCTTAGTTTGAATAATTTCTTAAGATTTAATATTTTTTCAGATGGTTTTTTTAAAAAGATTATTATATGAAAAGTAATCTTTATAAACATTTGTTTCTAATTACCTTAATTAATTGGTTCTTAGATGTGTATTCTTAACTACTTTTTTTATAAATACATTTATCTAATTTTTCTTTTATATATATATATATATTTAAATATGTTCCTATTTAAACATTTTTGAAATATCTTCTCTTTTGAAATATATTATATTAAAAGTAATTCTCATATATGTATATATATATATATCTTTTTTTAATTGTCTCTCACTAAAGTAATTTGTTCTCAAATGTCTATTTTTCTTCCAACAACACTCTCAACTATTATTTTCTAGCAAATACCATTTATTATTATTATTATTATTATTATTATTTAGACTTAACATTGAATAAAAAAACTGCTTTTGCCTTTATAATTTTGAATTTTCTTATGATTATTCAAAATAATAACACATATATATGGGTCCAGTACTCCAGTCTGCATAGCAAAAAACAACTATAACCTCTTAGTTGTGCATAGCAAAAAACAAGTACAACCTCTTAGCCATTTAACACCTGATTAAGGAAAAGAAAAATACTAAGTTTGTCACATTTCTACACGTCACCTGCTTTGTCATCTAGTTTATGCTCTTCTTCATCAATTGTATCACAAAGTGCTCTTCCTCTCGTCTCTGGCAAATAAACGGCAAACAAACTAAGGCATGCTATTACCACACCAAACACGCCATAAGAAAGTAGCCCATTTCGCTTTCCGGCGGCGGCCAGCAGCGGACCAAACACTCCTCCAAACACCAGCGCCTGTCTCACCATTGATAGCGCAGAGTTCCGAACGCAAGTGGGGAACAACTCCACCGTGAAAAGCAGGAGTATATTGTCAGCCGTACAAGCACTGAAAAACGACACTATTTCGAAACCAATCTGTAGCCTTGTCCATGCTCTTCCTTTCAACACACACATTAGGCTGAAAATCCCACTTATGATACTGAATAATAGAAGTGAGCTTTTCCTGTTCATTTTCCCAACAACCAAGTAAGTTACTAGTGATGAAGGAAGCTCAGATAAGGCATTGAAAGTGACGCTCAAATAGAGGTTGAAAGATAAGTCTCCAAGAGCTAATGGCATGCCGTAGTAGACCATTCCAATGCCGAAACCTATCGTCATAACCGCTAACAATCGCCGAAAACACCATTTTTTCTCCACCAAGATCTTGATTGCCGAATAAAGACTCACGTTCGGTGTTCGATCTTCTCCCAAGGGCATGCTTGAAAAGTACTTCATCGTTAAGATCTCATGATGGTTTGTTTGAGATAAGCCTTTTAACGTGGCTATGGCATCTTCTGCTCTTCCTTGGACAAAAAGCCATCTTGGAGACTCGCGAACCACGAATCGAATGACCACACAGTAAAATATTGTTGGTACGGAAGTCCAAATGTAGAGATTTCTCCATGACGAGCCTCTGTTTGAATAAGCTATGGCTGGTAGTGACAGAAACCCCAGTGCAAAGAAAATAAAACTGATCACACCCACCTGCAGTCAAGGAGCAAGAAAATTTATTTTTCCTTTTAGCAAAAATACAACATAAAAAAAATAAAACACACACACACACAAACATATATATATATATATATATATATATATATATATATATGCAATATTTAAATACCAAAGTAGGATTTGCCGTTAGTTATAATGAGCAACAAACAGAGGTGATTTTTTTTTTTTTTTTTTTTTGAAAACTCAGAAGTTGTTGACATAAAATGTTTCGGCCGTCAGGGATGTCTCTGTTAATTTAGTAAAACGCAAGGGTGTTAGTATAAAAACTCATATTTAATCAAAATCTTAGAAACTGTATACCGGCAGTCAATGGCAGATTTAAGTATAGCTCAATAGGGGTTATTGTACCATTCAAATTTTTTTGAAAAAGCTATTATCTTTAAAAATTTTAAAATTTTACGCTTAAACCCTCAATTAAAATAAATATATTTTTTTATATACTTCACTAAGATAATTTATTAAAAAAAATTTAGTGTACTCCCAAGTTATAGGCTGAATCCGTCACTGTATGTAGTGAATTGTGACTGAAATATATATACATATATATATATATGTATACGTGACTAGCACCACTGCTAACCTGGCCCCGCCACTGCTTTGCAACGAGCTCCGTCGACAAGACTAGAGCGCAAGTGCCGATAGTCGCGCGGCTGAATCCGGTAAGAAATCTCAAGGCGGAGTAAACCCACACGTTAGGGGAGAAGGCAGTGGAGAGTGTGGACAAGGCCATTGCAAGGCAGGAGAGGAAAAGCATGTTCTTTCGGCCAAGCAGCGAGTCGGCAAGTGTGGTCAGGACGAGCCCGCCGAGCAGGCAGCCAACGAAGAAAGCCGACGCCGGTAGGCCCGCGACGAAGGATCCAGCACACTCCAGCGCCCATTCGGAAACGGACGAGTTATCAATACTGAGTTGATTCGGTTGAGTAGTGTTGCAGTGCCATTTGGGCTGGGCGTCTGCAAAGACGCTTATGAATGCTTGTTGTGCATCAAAATACCATGCCAAAGACACAGCGATAGCTTGGAGGAATTGGGTCCAACTGAACTTGTCTCCAATGCATTTTTCGATTATTGAATCAAGGGAATGAGCATTACGAAAGTGTTGGTCTAGTAGTGGAACTTCAGAATCGTCCGATTTTGGTTGGGAAAGAAATGGAGTTGAGTCGGCCATATTTGGAGATCATAACCTTGACCAAGCTAGTTAGACAGAGAAGATGTATGTATTTACAAATTATATAGAGATATTGGGGCAAATCGTGCAAATAAATTATTAAAATGCTCGTGTCGTTTTCTGTGTATTGGAATAGTTTATTCATATGTATAAATATGCCACACTCTACAATAAATATTAAGATCGTGATTCATACATATATTTCTTTTTTGAGCCAACTGCATATAATTTTACATAACGTTTATCATGCCTATCAAATAAGCATTTGTTTATGTTCAACTTGCAAGGTTGACCGTTAACGGTCAAACTATGCATAATCACATGGTGGTCCATTCAAATTAGTTTATGCTAACGAGGATTGTATTTGGTTTCATAACATCCAAATCCGATCTCAATCCAGATTTGCTGTCCAATTTCAATTAGTTTCTAAAAAAATCGCATAAAAAAATTTGAAATACTTTTTAAGTGATTTAAGTGCTTTTATTTTATATTTTTCTGAGCCCCATTAAATAAAGTGACATAGTATGATTGATTATACACCATTTCAGACTCTAAAAATTGAATAGAAAATCTAACTTATCTAGATATTATAGTTTTCATCTCTTCCTTTTTAGTGTCGTGTTCGATGACAGATTGGTATGATTTGGTAGCATCATGGGCAGTTCTATCTCAGGTAAGCTATTGTACATGCCTTAACTATTCTCTATACAAGATTGGAATGATTTAGTTATGTCTGTTTTGCTATACATATGATTTGCTATGCAAGAAAAGTGTCCCTAAAATTTTTCTAGTTTCAGATTTTAAGCAGAATTTTTAATGCGTTTCATTTACAACATAAATTTTTGACAAAAAATTTGTTATTTTACCCCTTAAAATATCTAATTTTAAATTAATGTTACATGTTTTGAGAAGTTATTTTCATTTACACTTTTAATTTTTGCTGCTAACTAAACCCCATTATTTTAGTTCAAAATTTTGATTTTATTCAAGCACCCAAAATATTTTCTGGCTCTTCAGGATTCTATAACTAGGAGTGATCCGTAGACTGATTTTGTTTGCTACATAGGTAATTTAAACCAAAAGGATTTGATTCACACTCCTTTGCTATAATATTTTCTCACACAAAAATTTAATTAAATTTGCATTTTTTAAACTTTGAATTCAAATTTATGAAACAGATAGAGCTTAGGCAGAATAGTGGTCAACTTTAATTTGGATTCTATCTATCGAGTAATTTTCTCCCCTTTTTTTTTTTGTGATTTTAATTTGTGGGATTTGGATGAGGATTGTCTTCTAGATGATCAACTGCAGTTGACACGACGATCTGTGAAACGTTACCCTGCCACAATGTGATGTGCTTCCAATGCCAATAAAAAGTCACCCATCCAATGGTATTTAACATCCAAAAAACCGCCAAATAAAATGCGTCCCAAGCCGAAATATCACAAGTGCCACCGCATCAATTCACATTCATGCCAAGCCTTCCTTCCAAAATGATCAAAGGCAAACAATCCGCTCTAATGTTGACCGTGTTATGAACTAATTTGTCATACGTAGTAATAAATCTAAAATTTTATGTCATTACATTTTAAAACTTTTGGCCCTGATTGTTACCATTTTCAATATCATTTTTCACGTTTTTCGAAGTAAAAAATTGAAAATGCGTTTGGCGAAAGTTTTTTTAAAAAACAAAAACAAAACTGTTTTTGTCGTTTTGTGAAATTTTGAAAACGCAAAAAAGCTATTTTCATTTTCTCGTTTTCGTTTTCGTTTTGCTTTTCTTTCTTCAGCCTCCCGTTCTCTCTTATTTCTTCAGATTTTTTCTGCCCTTCTTTAGCCCAGTTTCTTCAGCCCTTCTTCCCGGCCGAGCTCCTCCATTCTTCTCGCCTGATTTGTTTTCTCCGGTTTCCTTCTCGCCTGACTTGCGCCGTTTGCTTCTCACCCGAGCTCCTCCATTCTGTTCTCGCCTGAGCTCCTCCGGAGTCTTCTTGCCCGTTCTCGTCTCGCCCTTTTCTCACCGAGGTATGCCCCTAGACAAAAACGTTTGATGGTTTTCCGTTTGATTTGGTTGAGCATTTTTTCTGATTTGTTTTTCTTATGGCTTTTTTTGATATGTTTTTTATTTGATATACTCAACCAAATCGATTGATATGTTTTCCGTTTGATTTGGTTGAGTATTTTTTCTAATTTTTTGATATGTTTTTATCTGATTTGGTGATTTTTTTTTCCGTGTTTTTTTTCCCCTGGGAGCCTCCCATTGGGGACGATTCAGCCCCTGGGGGCCTCACATTGGGGCTGTATCAGCCCCTGGGAGCCTCCCATTGGGGCTGATTCAGCCCCTGGAGGCTAATATTGGGGCTGTATCAGCCCCTGGGAGGCCTCCACTGGGGCTGAATCAGCCCCTATGAGGCTGATATTAGAGTTGATTCAGCCCCTGGGAGGCCCCCATTAGGGCTGATTCAGCCCCTGCGCACATGTGTGTGTGTGTGTGTGTCTATATACTTTAAAATTGTGATTTATTTTAATGATGAAAGTGTTATTTTAGATGTGTAATAAGGACAATAAAATGAAATTGCTGGCTGCAATTGAGGATTTTTATGTAGACTGATATATGAGGATTTTTATGCAATTGAGGATTTTATGTAATTTCCATATTTTATTAATTATTAGTGTTTTTATTTGGGATTCAATTATTATTTATTTAATATATTAAATACTATTACATGTTTTCAAAAATGAAACCACCAAACTCAGTTTTAGTTTTTTTTTAAAACTGAAATCAATCTCTGAATAGAACTACCAAACGCATTTTCAGAAATAATTCAAATATAAAAATAAAAATGTTTTCATTTCCATTTTCATACAGAAAACAAAAACGTTTTGCAACCAATTCCTAACGCACATTTTGTTTTGTTTTGTTTTTTTGTTTTTTGGTGTTCTGTTTTTATCATGGATCTCAACGAATACAATCTCAAGGTTATTAGTCGTGTTAAGAGGCCAAGAATTGATGCCTGAGTAGGCCCATTCAACGCTCCTTCTGAAGTAGATGGGCCAACCATTGGCTACTCAACTCACCCAAGTTTCAGACCTTAACAATCAAGGATCTGAAACTTTTTTATTTTTTTTTGTTTTATTTATTTATTTATTTTTATTGTGAGGGTTGATCTGAAACTTGGGTGATTTTTGGACGTATATTTGGCATATTTTTGTAGGCCATGATATTTTTTGAGGACGTACGTCTTATATGTATGCTTTCTTAATTACTTTTGATTTTAGATGTATACAGCAAGTACATGCATGCATGCTTTTATTTGGATGTAACTCGAAGTTTATGTAGTGCAGATGTTGTATTAATTTTCATATTTTTGTGTGGATTACAGTTCCATTTCCATTCAATATTCGATTATATTTCTGTTGAATTTCATTTCAACACTTGGAAGCAGGTTTGTGGCCATAAAAGTGTGATATGCAGACGAATAGACTATTTCTTAGCGAAAAAAAAATAATGATAATTAAAGAGAGAGAAATGAATAAATTTTTCTTTACTCACAAATATTAAAAAAGGTTGTAAGTATTGTTAGAGCATCTTCAAGATAACTCTCTAAATTTTAACTAAAATGGTTAGAAAGTTATTTTAACTAGCAACTTTTGAGTGATACACTCCAACCATACTCATTATTTTAGCCAAGTATAGATTATTTTAATATTTATTGATTTTAAAAATATAAATAATTTATTGAATTTGAAAAGAACCTTTGCATTTATTATGGTTTGAAACAATAAAATAATATAAAAAATTAAATAGCTAGCCACTTCTTGCTAGCTATATTTAACTAGTGTGAAAAGGATTTTCTAAAATACCTAACGATTTAGCTAATGGTTGGAGTTGAGGAAAGCTAAATTCTAGCTAAATCATTAGCTATTTTAGCTAAAAACATGAAAAAGTTAGTATGGTTTGAGTTGTTCTTAGTTTTTGAATTATGATCATTATGTCACTTTAATCGATTAAGAGTTTAATTTGAATGAATGAGTATCTAAATCTTTTTATTTTTTTTTTATCATTTTGATCCCTGAAACGAATCAAAAGTTTGAGGACCCCAATTAGGCGCAACACACAGCTATTTTGTCCACCACGAATTCAAATCTGATGTCTAATTTTTAGTATCATGGTGTCTAGCCAATTAAATCATACTAAATCATCATATTATAAGTATAAAAGAATTAGTTAAAAAGCAATCTAAATTTTTTACTCCATTTAACATGATTTGATTGATTAGATATCAATTAAGACACCAAAAATTGGACGCATATTATAAGTATAAAAGAATTAGTTAAAAAGCAATCTAAATTTTTTACACCATTTAACATGATTTGATTGATTAGATATCAATTAAGACACTAAAAATTGGACAGCAGATAGATGGACAAGAAAACTATACAATATAATTTAAGATCACAATCACTCTTTAATTATAATTAAAATAGTAAATTCCCAGAAAAAAACGGCGAGCAGCTAGACTTTGAAAATTTTTTCCCCTAAACTTTTTTTTTTTTTTTTTAAAAGTTCAAAACAGACTTTTCTTGTATAGCAATAATATGTTCCATGGGTAATGTACTGCTATATATATCGCCTTAACTATTCAGATGATTAGACGGCCAATGTCAACTGAACAAAATCACCCTCCGTCCTTCACTAAAGGCAAACAGTATACCATAAAAGGCCAAACAATGTTACTATATATCTCTTTCATATAAAGTAGTGATATTTAGCTACCAAATTATGTTTTTTGTCGCAGAATTCTTGGTTGCATAACATCAACTTAATTTTTTGTAGAGTACTGTAATATATAATGAAGTGTTTTCCTTTATATTTTCCATTTATTATACAATTAAGCTTTCTTAATTATATTTCAACCATAGATGATAACAATGTGCATAGATCAGAGGCATTTGGAAACAATAATTTGTTAAGGAACTGTGATGAGCTAGAATCAAAAGAAGGCTAGGGTATAAAAGTTAGAATAACGTCTTCGAAGCTTTGTTTCTGTAACTCTCTTTCTAAGATGAGTCATTAGGTGGATAGACAAGTGTCTACCACTTGTCAGTAAATTAAGAAGGGAATCTTTGTGCGACTTATCGGTAAAAAAATAGGAGTTCTAAAAATATATAAATACTGGACAAAACTCTACAGAGAAAAGCAAGAAAAAAAGAGAAGGAAAAGAGAGAACAAAACCCAAAAACATTCCTTAAAAAAAAAAAAAAAATCAAAAAAGGTTGTCGTCACATTAAATGGCAGCTTGATCTTGGATTCCAACAACTGCTTATTTGGTCAGAGGATCATTTTAAACAGTATTTTCTCTTAAAAAATTAAAATTTTAAAAAGTTGCATTACAGTAATTCTTTTTTCACAAAATTTGAATTCTAATTCAAACGGCCACCTAATTTGAACCTGTGATCGTGGATATGCTAATAGCTAGCAATCACGTGTGGATTCTAACAACTTGACCTTTGTAGCTTTAATTTGAGGCTAAAAAAAGTTATCTCTTGTCATATGATAATGTCGTGAGTGGAATATGAGGAGGAATATATAATGCACGTAAGATCAAAGCCCTTAGATTTTATATACATTGAGATATTTAGAGGAGAAAATATCTTTTTTCGTGGGAATTCAAAATCCTTATCCAAATATGGATTGGGTAAACCCATTCAAGGCTGCTGAAGTAGAAGAGCCAACCATTCCTACTCAACTCACCCAAGTTGGTGACATTTTGGGCTTATGATGGCTGTATATTTGGCATATTTCTTGGCCACTATATTGTTTTGAGGACGTCTTATATATGCTTCCTTGATTACTTTTGATTTTAGATGCTGCAAATAAATGTTATTATTTGGATGTAACTCAAGGTTATGTAATGAATATGTTGCTATTGTGTGGATTACAGTTCTATTTCCATTTCAAAACGATTATATTTCTGTTGAGTTTTTTTACCACCGCAACAAAAAAGAATAAACTAAGCTTTATCTTCTCTTTGACATGGACGACTCAGCCCCTTTTCTCTCCGAACCTCCACAGCTCGAGAAACACATTCCTTCCCTCGATTCAACGATCGAAAAATGCATCGGAGACTTCAGCTGGTTCCAATTCCTCCAAGCCATGCTCGTCTCCTTCGCTTGGTTCTTTGACGCTCAACAAACTTTCATCTCTGTCTTCACTGACGCCGAGCCCAAATCATGGCACTGTAAAACTACTACTGAGTCTTGTAACTCTTCGGATTCCGATATCTGCCTAATGCCGAGGGACTCATGGGACTGGGATTCTCCAAAGCAGACATCAACCATTTCTGATTTTTCCCTCGAGTGCTCCGGCTCACTCGTCACTGGCCTTCCGGCCTCGGCCTTCTTCATTGGATGTCTTACCGGAGGCCTTCTCCTCGCCACGCTTGCCGATTCCTCTCTCGGCAGAAAGACAATGCTCCTCCTCTCCTGCCTCGTCATGGCTCTCTCCGCTCTATTCACCGCCTTCTTCTCCCCCAACATCTGGATTTATTCCGCCCTTAGATTCATCGGAGGGTTAGGCCGCGCCACCATCGGGACGTGCGCTCTAGTCCTCTCGACGGAGCTCGTCGGGAGGAGGTTGCGGGGCCAGGTCGGCGTCATGGGGTTCGTGCTCTTCACTCTAGGGTTTCTGTCCTTACCAGCCATGGCTTATGCAAATAGAGGCTCTTCATGGAGAAATCTTTACATTTGGACTTCTATCCCTGCAATCTTCTACTCTTTGGCGGTTCATTTCTTAGTTTGTGAGTCTCCGAGATGGCTTTTCGTCCGAGGACGCAAAGAAGAAGCCGTGAAAAGCATGGCACAAATCAGCAACGACCAAAATATTATTATGAGCTTCCCAAGCAATATGGCTTTCGAACAAGAGACTTGGAACGTGGATCTTTACTCGGCAATCAAGATCTTGGTAGAGAGAAAATGGGCTTTTCGGAGATTATCCACGGTAATGGCAATCGGTTTCGGGATCGGAATGGTGTATTACGGAATGCCATTAGCTCTGGGAGACTTGGATTTCAATCTCTACTTGAGTGTTGTTTTCAACGCCTTATCTGAACTCCCTTCTTCCTTTGTAACTTTCTTTCTTGTGGAGAAAGTTAACAGGAAAAGCTCGCTTCTATTCTTCACTAGTCTAAGCGGAATTTGCAGCGTAATGTCCGTGTTGAGAGGAAAGTTGATATTTACAAGGCTACAGATTGGATTTGAGCTATTGTCGTTTTTCAGCGCTTGTACGGCTGCCGAAATGCTTATGATCTTCACAATCGAGTTGTTCCCCACTTGCGTTCGGAACTCAGCGGTGGCGATGTTGAGGCAAGCGCTGGTGTTTGGAGGAGTATTCAGCCCGGTTCTTGCAGCCGCCGGGAGAAGGTCAGATGGTTTTGTGTCGTATGTTGTGTTTGGGATAGTAATAGGGTGTTTTGGTTTGTTTGTCGTTTGTTTACCGGAGACAAGAGGGACAGCAATTTGTGATACTATGGATGAAGAAGAGAATAAAGACAAAATTAACGCTAGTCGTATTAGTGATCGTGGGATTCTAACAACTTGATCTTTGTTAGCTTCAATTTGAGGCTAAAAAAAGTTATCGCTTGTCATATAACGTGTGGAATATGAGGAGGAATCTAATGCACGTAAGATCACCGCTAAAGATTTTATATAAATTGAGATATTTAGATGAGAAGGAATCTTTTTTTCATGGGAATTTAAAATCCTTATTCAAATATGCATTGGGTAGGCCCATTCATCGCGGCTGATCAAGTAGATGAGCCAACAAATATTCCTACTCAACTCACCCAAGTTGGTGACATTTTGGGCTCATGATGCATGGCTGTATGTATTTGGAATATTTAATTGTAGGCCATTATATATTTGTTTTTAGGACGTCTTATATGCTTGCTTGCTTACTTTTTGGTATTAGATGCTACAAGTAAATGTTTTTATTTGGATGTTAACTCAAGGTTATGTAATGAGGATGTTGTTGTGTTTAATAAATTTTTGTGTGGATTACAGTTCCATTTCCATTTAAATTCCAGTATATTTCTGTTGAATTTCATGTTACCACTTGGAAGCAGGTTCGTTGCCAAAAAAAAAAAAAAAAGATTTGCAGAACGAATAAGATTTGTTATAGAAAAAAAATAAAAGAGTGAGAAATCAAAGAATTTGTCTTCATAACAAAAATCGAAAAAGGGTTATAAGTATTGTAAGTTCTTGAGTTATGAGCATTTCTCATTTTGGTATCTCAAACTTTAATTTTGGAAAATTGGTATCTAAATTTTTTTATTTTTAACTATTTTTGACATGAAATATACCACAGGTTTGGGGACCCTATTTGCAAGTAATTTAAATAAAAAAAAGCGCATTTTAAGTTTTTTTTTTTTTATTTTTTATTTTTTTTTATTTTTTATTTTTTTCTAAAATTGTGGTTATTACTTTTATCAATTTAAATGAGTAAGTTATCCTTATCTTGAGAGTAGATGAACGGATAGTGTTTAAAAATATTTATCCAAAATTTATAATATATATTGTATATACACACGTGTATCATGTATGTGTGTGTGTGGGGGTGGGGGAGAGGTGGCACAAAATTATAGTCACTGGTCGCTTTCGATGGCACGCAGCTATTTTGCCCACCGGTAGTGCATGATTTAAAATGCTGCGGTAAGTGGACAAGAAGACGACAATTTAATATCACAATCCTTCCTTATAATTAAAATAGTGAATACACTAAACCAGTCCGCATGTAGACTTAGAATCTGTGGTCCTTTAAACCAATTAGCAATAACATGTTCCATCATGTGTTATGTATACCGCTACATATAGCCTTACCAAATTTGATAATTAGACGGCCAATGTCAACTAAAAAAACAAATCACTGTCTGTTTTTTACTAAATTAGGCCAAACAATATTACTACTTATCTCTTTCACGGAAAATGATATCTATATATAGCTAACAAATTATGTTTTATGACAGAATTCTTAATTGCATAATATCAACTTAATTTCTCATGTAGTACGTGCATTAATGTATATAATCAAGTTTTTTCATTTTTATTTTCTATTTACTGTAAAATCAAGCTTTCTTGATTATATTTCAACCATCTATGACGATGTGTGCTTAGATCAGAGACACTTGGAAACAATGTGGTATAGCAAATTCGTTAAGGAACTGTCGATGAGCTAAAACCAAAGAAGCTTAGGATATAAAAGTTATAGATAACGTCATTGAAAATTTTTTTATTTTCCCCTAATATTCGACTTGTTATTCAAATTTTACTAATCACTTGCTTAGGCCCTATAATAAAACATTGCATGCGATATGCATGTCAGTTCCAACTCATACCACATGCTATATAAACGATTCTATTTTCTTACTAATCTTTTTTAAGTTATCACTTTCAATGTCAAAGCTGTTTTAAGGAGCACAAAGATCTCCTTGTCGACCACATGAGATTTTAAGAGGCAAGAGTAAAAATTGTCATGTGTCAACATACACATTCATTTTACAACACTACTTCTACGCTTATTATTGGCTTCTATGTATGGTTCAATCATGAAAAGTTTCTCTTCAAACATTTTAGCGAGGACACGTAGAGCAAAGTTTCCGGATCAAAAATTGTTTGCTTCAAGAAATACTTTTACCGACGAAATCTGATTTTATTTTTTCTCTAGTCGGTAAACCCTTATTTCTAGTATCGTCTATTCTCTTCCACAAATATATATATCGTCTTTCTTCCAAATAAATAAATAAATATATATATATATATATATATTCAGTAATAATATAGACAAGATTTGGATCACAAAGTAGTACAACAATAATCCTATGTCGTTCGACACCACACACAAAGAGTTAAGTAATGGCTTAAGTAAGGACTCCTTATCAGTAAAGGAATATTTCAGGCTGCGCTCCAGCGCTGGGACTGCCCTTGTTAATTATTACTATATGCATGTAGTCACAATAAAGGAAATAAAAATCTTAAATGACATTTCGTCGCATTTACAACTGAACAAAATCACCCTCCGTCCTTCACTAAAGGCAAACAGTATACCATAAAAGGCCAAACAATGTTACTATATATCTCTTTCATATAAAGTAGTGATATTTAGCTACCAAATTATGTTTTTTGTCGCAGAATTCTTGGTTGCATAACATCAACTTAATTTTTTGTAGAGTACTGTAATATATAATGAAGTGTTTTCCTTTATATTTTCCATTTATTATACAATTAAGCTTTCTTAATTATATTTCAACCATAGATGATAACAATGTGCATAGATCAGAGGCATTTGGAAACAATAATTTGTTAAGGAACTGTGATGAGCTAGAATCAAAAGAAGGCTAGGGTATAAAAGTTAGAATAACGTCTTCGAAGCTTTGTTTCTGTAACTCTCTTTCTAAGATGAGTCATTAGGTGGATAGACAAGTGTCTACCACTTGTCAGTAAATTAAGAAGGGAATCTTTGTGCGACTTATCGGTAAAAAAATAGGAGTTCTAAAAATATATAAATACTGGACAAAACTCTACAGAGAAAAGCAAGAAAAAAAGAGAAGGAAAAGAGAGAACAAAACCCAAAAACATTCCTTAAAAAAAAAAAAAAAATCAAAAAAGGTTGTCGTCACATTAAATGGCAGCTTGATCTTGGATTCCAACAACTGCTTATTTGGTCAGAGGATCATTTTAAACAGTATTTTCTCTTAAAAAATTAAAATTTTAAAAAGTTGCATTACAGTAATTCTTTTTTCACAAAATTTGAATTCTAATTCAAACGGCCACCTAATTTGAACCTGTGATCGTGGATATGCTAATAGCTAGCAATCACGTGTGGATTCTAACAACTTGACCTTTGTAGCTTTAATTTGAGGCTAAAAAAAGTTATCTCTTGTCATATGATAATGTCGTGAGTGGAATATGAGGAGGAATATATAATGCACGTAAGATCAAAGCCCTTAGATTTTATATACATTGAGATATTTAGAGGAGAAAATATCTTTTTTCGTGGGAATTCAAAATCCTTATCCAAATATGGATTGGGTAAACCCATTCAAGGCTGCTGAAGTAGAAGAGCCAACCATTCCTACTCAACTCACCCAAGTTGGTGACATTTTGGGCTTATGATGGCTGTATATTTGGCATATTTCTTGGCCACTATATTGTTTTGAGGACGTCTTATATATGCTTCCTTGATTACTTTTGATTTTAGATGCTGCAAATAAATGTTATTATTTGGATGTAACTCAAGGTTATGTAATGAATATGTTGCTATTGTGTGGATTACAGTTCTATTTCCATTTCAAAACGATTATATTTCTGTTGAGTTTTTTTACCACCGCAACAAAAAAGAATAAACTAAGCTTTATCTTCTCTTTGACATGGACGACTCAGCCCCTTTTCTCTCCGAACCTCCACAGCTCGAGAAACACATTCCTTCCCTCGATTCAACGATCGAAAAATGCATCGGAGACTTCAGCTGGTTCCAATTCCTCCAAGCCATGCTCGTCTCCTTCGCTTGGTTCTTTGACGCTCAACAAACTTTCATCTCTGTCTTCACTGACGCCGAGCCCAAATCATGGCACTGTAAAACTACTACTGAGTCTTGTAACTCTTCGGATTCCGATATCTGCCTAATGCCGAGGGACTCATGGGACTGGGATTCTCCAAAGCAGACATCAACCATTTCTGATTTTTCCCTCGAGTGCTCCGGCTCACTCGTCACTGGCCTTCCGGCCTCGGCCTTCTTCATTGGATGTCTTACCGGAGGCCTTCTCCTCGCCACGCTTGCCGATTCCTCTCTCGGCAGAAAGACAATGCTCCTCCTCTCCTGCCTCGTCATGGCTCTCTCCGCTCTATTCACCGCCTTCTTCTCCCCCAACATCTGGATTTATTCCGCCCTTAGATTCATCGGAGGGTTAGGCCGCGCCACCATCGGGACGTGCGCTCTAGTCCTCTCGACGGAGCTCGTCGGGAGGAGGTTGCGGGGCCAGGTCGGCGTCATGGGGTTCGTGCTCTTCACTCTAGGGTTTCTGTCCTTACCAGCCATGGCTTATGCAAATAGAGGCTCTTCATGGAGAAATCTTTACATTTGGACTTCTATCCCTGCAATCTTCTACTCTTTGGCGGTTCATTTCTTAGTTTGTGAGTCTCCGAGATGGCTTTTCGTCCGAGGACGCAAAGAAGAAGCCGTGAAAAGCATGGCACAAATCAGCAACGACCAAAATATTATTATGAGCTTCCCAAGCAATATGGCTTTCGAACAAGAGACTTGGAACGTGGATCTTTACTCGGCAATCAAGATCTTGGTAGAGAGAAAATGGGCTTTTCGGAGATTATCCACGGTAATGGCAATCGGTTTCGGGATCGGAATGGTGTATTACGGAATGCCATTAGCTCTGGGAGACTTGGATTTCAATCTCTACTTGAGTGTTGTTTTCAACGCCTTATCTGAACTCCCTTCTTCCTTTGTAACTTTCTTTCTTGTGGAGAAAGTTAACAGGAAAAGCTCGCTTCTATTCTTCACTAGTCTAAGCGGAATTTGCAGCGTAATGTCCGTGTTGAGAGGAAAGTTGATATTTACAAGGCTACAGATTGGATTTGAGCTATTGTCGTTTTTCAGCGCTTGTACGGCTGCCGAAATGCTTATGATCTTCACAATCGAGTTTTTCCCCACTTGCGTTCGGAACTCAGCGGTGGCGATGTTGAGGCAAGCGCTGGTGTTTGGAGGAGTATTCAGCCCGGTTCTTGCAGCCGCCGGGAGAAGGTCAGATGGTTTTGTGTCGTATGTTGTGTTTGGGATAGTAATAGGGTGTTTTGGTTTGTTTGTCGTTTGTTTACCGGAGACAAGAGGGACAGCAATTTGTGATACTATGGATGAAGAAGAGAATAAAGACAAAATTAACGCTAGTCGTATTAGTGATCGTGGGATTCTAACAACTTGATCTTTGTTAGCTTCAATTTGAGGCTAAAAAAAGTTATCGCTTGTCATATAACGTGTGGAATATGAGGAGGAATCTAATGCACGTAAGATCACCGCTAAAGATTTTATATAAATTGAGATATTTAGATGAGAAGGAATCTTTTTTTCATGGGAATTTAAAATCCTTATTCAAATATGCATTGGGTAGGCCCATTCATCGCGGCTGATCAAGTAGATGAGCCAACAAATATTCCTACTCAACTCACCCAAGTTGGTGACATTTTGGGCTCATGATGCATGGCTGTATGTATTTGGAATATTTAATTGTAGGCCATTATATATTTGTTTTTAGGACGTCTTATATGCTTGCTTGCTTACTTTTTGGTATTAGATGCTACAAGTAAATGTTTTTATTTGGATGTTAACTCAAGGTTATGTAATGAGGATGTTGTTGTGTTTAATAAATTTTTGTGTGGATTACAGTTCCATTTCCATTTAAATTCCAGTATATTTCTGTTGAATTTCATGTTACCACTTGGAAGCAGGTTCGTTGCCAAAAAAAAAAAAAAAAGATTTGCAGAACGAATAAGATTTGTTATAGAAAAAAAATAAAAGAGTGAGAAATCAAAGAATTTGTCTTCATAACAAAAATCGAAAAAGGGTTATAAGTATTGTAAGTTCTTGAGTTATGAGCATTTCTCATTTTGGTATCTCAAACTTTAATTTTGGAAAATTGGTATCTAAATTTTTTTATTTTTAACTATTTTTGACATGAAATATACCACAGGTTTGGGGACCCTATTTGCAAGTAATTTAAATAAAAAAAAGCGCATTTTAAGTTTTTTTTTTTTTATTTTTTATTTTTTTTTATTTTTTATTTTTTTCTAAAATTGTGGTTATTACTTTTATCAATTTAAATGAGTAAGTTATCCTTATCTTGAGAGTAGATGAACGGATAGTGTTTAAAAATATTTATCCAAAATTTATAATATATATTGTATATACACACGTGTATCATGTATGTGTGTGTGTGGGGGTGGGGGAGAGGTGGCACAAAATTATAGTCACTGGTCGCTTTCGATGGCACGCAGCTATTTTGCCCACCGGTAGTGCATGATTTAAAATGCTGCGGTAAGTGGACAAGAAGACGACAATTTAATATCACAATCCTTCCTTATAATTAAAATAGTGAATACACTAAACCAGTCCGCATGTAGACTTAGAATCTGTGGTCCTTTAAACCAATTAGCAATAACATGTTCCATCATGTGTTATGTATACCGCTACATATAGCCTTACCAAATTTGATAATTAGACGGCCAATGTCAACTAAAAAAACAAATCACTGTCTGTTTTTTACTAAATTAGGCCAAACAATATTACTACTTATCTCTTTCACGGAAAATGATATCTATATATAGCTAACAAATTATGTTTTATGACAGAATTCTTAATTGCATAATATCAACTTAATTTCTCATGTAGTACGTGCATTAATGTATATAATCAAGTTTTTTCATTTTTATTTTCTATTTACTGTAAAATCAAGCTTTCTTGATTATATTTCAACCATCTATGACGATGTGTGCTTAGATCAGAGACACTTGGAAACAATGTGGTATAGCAAATTCGTTAAGGAACTGTCGATGAGCTAAAACCAAAGAAGCTTAGGATATAAAAGTTATAGATAACGTCATTGAAAATTTTTTTATTTTCCCCTAATATTCGACTTGTTATTCAAATTTTACTAATCACTTGCTTAGGCCCTATAATAAAACATTGCATGCGATATGCATGTCAGTTCCAACTCATACCACATGCTATATAAACGATTCTATTTTCTTACTAATCTTTTTTAAGTTATCACTTTCAATGTCAAAGCTGTTTTAAGGAGCACAAAGATCTCCTTGTCGACCACATGAGATTTTAAGAGGCAAGAGTAAAAATTGTCATGTGTCAACATACACATTCATTTTACAACACTACTTCTACGCTTATTATTGGCTTCTATGTATGGTTCAATCATGAAAAGTTTCTCTTCAAACATTTTAGCGAGGACACGTAGAGCAAAGTTTCCGGATCAAAAATTGTTTGCTTCAAGAAATACTTTTACCGACGAAATCTGATTTTATTTTTTCTCTAGTCGGTAAACCCTTATTTCTAGTATCGTCTATTCTCTTCCACAAATATATATATCGTCTTTCTTCCAAATAAATAAATAAATATATATATATATATATATATTCAGTAATAATATAGACAAGATTTGGATCACAAAGTAGTACAACAATAATCCTATGTCGTTCGACACCACACACAAAGAGTTAAGTAATGGCTTAAGTAAGGACTCCTTATCAGTAAAGGAATATTTCAGGCTGCGCTCCAGCGCTGGGACTGCCCTCGTTAATTATTACTATATGCATGTAGTCACAATAAAGGAAATAAAAATCTTAAATGACATTTCGTCGCATTTAATATTTGCGATGACTTGTTGTCGCAAATATATAAATATTTATGACAACATGTCGTCGTTAAACTCGGGAATAGTATTTGTGACGACATGTCTTCGCCAAAATTTATTGGCGCCAACATGATTGAAGCCAAATTGTCTATTAATTGTGACGACATGTTGTTGCTAATAGTTAGGGTTACAGTTGGCTGTGACATGGCAAAAAAAAAAAAAGAAAAATTTGGCGATTACCAGAAAATTAGTTCCATAAAATTCTTCATTTTTTGCGACGTCATGTGTGAACTCGTCGCAAATTGGAGTTCCAGAAAATTCCTCCGTCCACGAGTAATTTTTGAGACGACAAGTATGAATTGTCGTCGCAAATATTGATCGAACTTAATTTCTCAAGAAAAAAAGGCGGAAAATTTTAGTGGTTTCCCGAAAAATATTTGCGACGACTATATTAATTGCGACGACATGTTGTTGCTAATAGTTAGGGTTACAGTTGGCAGTGACATGGCAAAAAAAAATGAAAAATTTGGCGGTTACCCGAAAATTAGTTCCACAAAATTCTTCATTTTTTGCGACGACATGTGTGAACTCGTCGCAAATAAGAGTTCCAGAAAATTCCTCCATCCACGAGTAATTTTTGAGATGACAAGTATGAATTGTTGTCGCAAATATTGATCGAACTTAATTTCTCAAGAAAAAAAGGCAGAAAATTTTAGCAGTTTCCCGAAAAATATTTGCGACGACTATATTAAAAAGTCATCACAAATAAGGAATATTGGTATATTCCCCAAGAATATGCTCATAAATATTAATGAGGCTAAGAAGAACGACGTCGTTTTGATATTAATTGTGATGACTTTTTTTCATTTTTTGCGACGATAATATGTCGTCGCAAAACGCTACCTGTATAACCGCGATTGCATAACTCTTTCCTCCATTTTTTCTTGTGACCCTCTCAGTTTTCTCCCTCCCTCTCCGTCTAAAACCTCTAGAAACCATCACAAAACTCTGAAAAAGCTAAAATCTATCATTCTCTCTTCAAATCTTTCATTTGTGGAGAAATTTTTTTTGAAAATGCCCAAAAGTAGCAGTGTTTTCACCTCGCTGTCGCCGCCCACTTTTCCGACCGCCGTCGCCCTCCCAACACTGTTACCTTACCATTTTCGAACCCCCGGTATTTGTGGGTTTAGATTTTGTGTGTTAATATTTTTGGTATTTTGTAAATTAATTTTTTATTTTGTTTTAGATTTTGAATTTGGTTTGTAGTTTTGGATGTATTTAGATGTTGTTGGTAGATTGTGAATATGGTAAATTAGAATTAGAATTGAATGGGGTGGAATTGTGAATGTGGTAGATTGTAAATTAGAATTGAATGTGGTAGATTGTAAATTAGAATTGGAATTGAATGTGGTAGAATTGAAATTTGTATGATAATTTTGGTGTGATGATGATTATGTTGTTGGTAAAAAAATTTAGAAAAAAATGTTAAGAAGTTAAAAGAAAAGTAAAAAATAGTGATGTGTTTAATAATTAAATAATAAATAATAAAAAATAAATGAAGTTGAAAATTAAATGTAAAAAATGTAAATAAAGTAATTATTTATTGTATTATAACAATTTGAGAAAATGTTATAAATGAAAGAAAAAAATATGTTAACAAACTTAATTAATGAAAAAAGTTTTAATTATTATTATATTAATAATTAAAAATTTTAAAAATAACTATTATAAAATAGTTAATAGAATGTTAAAGTCTTATTACAAAATAATTTGTATTAATTTTCATAAAATTTGATAAAACTTCATAAATTCTTCATAGTGGAGATGCCTATGGAAAAGAGTTGGATATATTTAAGGAACCGGTTGTCTAATGAGTACTGGGATGGTTTGTGTGCTTTTATTGAGATTGGAAAGAATTATGCAAATTCAACCGGGGGCATTAGTTGTTCGTGTATCAAGTGTAAAAATCATGAGATGCTACAACTAGAAATAGTAAAAGCGCACATATATCGATGGAGTTTTGATACAAGTTACACCATATCGATTCACCATGGTGAAGTACGTGCTGCTACAGTTGTCAGTGAACTGGTTAACGAGATGTTTGCAGTGCTAAATGATGTGGTTGAGATTAATGATGATCATGAAACCTTGGGTGAGACAGAAGTGGTTATAAAAGATACGCACTACGATGAATTTAGGGATATCTTATCCCAGCTCCAAGTCAGATTGTATCGAGGGGATGCAGGACTTGATGGCTCAAATGCACCCTAACATTCAGTTCCTATCGGTTACTCCTCCCGTGCCGTATGTCCGTCCAGGTGCTCCGCCTCCGAATCCTTCCAATGATAACGATGATGATTCTAGTAACGCTACTAACTTAGGAGAGTAGATTTTTATTAATGTAATAATTTATACTTTCATACATTTTATAATTACATTCTATTATATATTTTTATTTTATTAATACTCGTACAATTTAATTTTATTTATATTTTTATATCACTTATATTTCTTTTAATTAATTCTTTTTTATTATTATAATATTATGAATTATATTTAATATTGGGTTTAAATATATAATAATATACAACATTAATTATTAAAATGAGAAAAAATAAGTAAAAAATTAAAATAATATTTGCGACGATAAATGTGGTCGCAAAATATTTAATGCCACGTTAGCTAATTCACCATTATTTGCGACGACATAATTTGTGAATTGTCATTGTAAATAATTAATGCCATGTCATCTTCACGATCTAACCGAAGAAATAATTACAGCGACTCAGTTGTCACAAATGCAATTGCGACAAGGACATATCGTCCAAAAAAAAAAGTTTTGCAACGAATCAATTGCCGCAAAATATTTGCGACGACTTATCGGCACAAAAAAAATATTTACTACGACATCGGATTTTGTTTTACAACGACTTTTAGTAGTACTAATAACCATATTTCTTGTACTGCAATGGTAGATAATTGGCAGCGTGGAATACTACATTATGTAACCGATTGCTGCAAGTGGACAACAATATGATATATAGTAAGTTTAATTACGTAACATGGCCCCCCAAGTAATAAAACTGGATGAGCAGATCTAGATTAACGAATCTATGGTCTATAAATAAACTAATAACATGTGAGATAAGTATACGCTAATACAAAGTTTCATGTGCTATTAATACACCCTATTTATTCAAACTAAGTATCAACCCAACTCTTCCCATAAAATCAATCCAAGAAAAAAAAAAAAAAAACCACCAGCTTATCTTCTCTTCGACATGGCAGAGGCAGACTCAACCCCTCTACTCTCCCAAATATCCAACTCCGAACCTCCACTGCTCGAGAAACACCTTCCTTCCCTTGATTCGACGATCGAAAAATGCATCGGAGACTTCAGCTGGTCCCAATTCCTCCAAGCCATGCTCGTCTCCTTCGCTTGGTTCTTTGACGCTCAACAAACTTTCATCTCTGTCTTCACTGATGCCGAGCCCAAATCATGGCACTGTAAAACTACCACTGAATCTTGTAACTCGGCGAGTTCCGATATCTGCCTACTTTCAAGAGACTCATGGGACTGGGACTTTCCGAAGCAGAAATCAACCATTTCTGAATTTTCCCTCGAGTGCTCCGGCTCACTCGTCACCGGCCTTCCGGCCTCGGCCTTCTTCATTGGATGTCTTATCGGAGGCCTTCTGCTCGCCACGCTTGCCGACTCCTCTCTCGGTAGGAAGACAATGCTCTTCGTCTCCTGCCTCGTCATGGCTCTCTCCACTCTATTCACCGCCGTCTTCTCCACCAACATCTGGATTTACTCCGCCCTTAGATTCGTCGGAGGGTTCGGCCGCGCCACCATTGGGACGTGTGCTCTAGTCCTCTCGACGGAGCTCGTTGGGAGGCGGTGGCGTGGCCAGGTCGGCGTAATGGGGTTTGTGTTCTTCACGCTAGGGTTTCTTTCATTACCAGCCATGGCTTATGCAAACAGAGAATCCTCGTGGAGAAATCTCTATGTTTGGACTTCTGTCCCCACAATCTTCTACTCCATGGCAGTTTATTTCTTAGTTTATGAGTCTCCGAGATGGCTTTTCGTCCGAGGACGCAAAGAAGACGCCGTCAAAAACATGGCACAAATCAGCAACAACCAGAACATTATCATGAGCTTCTCAAGCATGGCTTTCGAAGAGGAAACTTGGAACGTGGATCTTTACTCGGCAATCAAGATCCTGGTGAAGAAGAAATGGGCTTTTCGGCGATTATCCGCCGTAATGGCAATCGGATTCGGGACTGGAATGGTGTATTACGGCATGCCATTAGCTCTGGGAGACTTGGATTTCAATCTCTACTTGAGTATTGCTTTCAACGCCTTATCTGAACTCCCTTCTTCCTTAGTAACTTTCTTTCTTGTGGAGAATCTTAACAGGAAAAGCTCGCTTCTGTTCTTCACTAGTCTAAGTGGAATTTGCAGCATAATGTCTGTGTTGAGAGGAAAGATATGGACAAGACTACAGATCGGATTCGAGCTAGTGTCGTTTTTCAGCGCTTGTACCGCTTTCGACATGCTTTTGATCTTCACAATAGAGTTGTTCCCCACTTGCGTTCGAAACTCGGCGGTGGCGATGGTGAGGCAAGCGCTCGTGTTTGGAGGAGTGTTCAGCCCGGTTCTTGCAGCCGCCGGGAGAGGGTCAGATGGGTTTGTGTCGTATGGTGTATTTGGGATAGTAATAGGGTGTTTTGGTTTGTTTGTCGTTTGTTTGCCAGAGACTAGAGGGAGAGGAATTTGTGACACTATGGATGAAGAAGAGCACAAAGACAAATTTGTTAGCTGTATTATTGAACATGGATCGGCTGGTAGTGATGTGTAGATTCTATCAACTTGATCTTTTGTAGGATAATTATTTTGAGGCTAAAAAGGTTGGAGCTAGTCATATAATGTCATGTGTTGCAAATCAAATATTAATATGCGTAAGAACACATGAGCTTAAGATTTTTGAGATATTTAGATGGGAAGGAATCTTTCTTCGTTGGAATTCATGTTCGGCGGAAATAAATAAATAAATGAATACAAAAACAGGATAGAAAGAAAGAAAACAAAATGGGCAATGAGGCCTAGCAGTCTGCAAAAGAAATCGTTAAAAACAAGTTGTTCACTCTTATCAAATTTTATATAGAAGACTATAGCGCCGCCTAAATAACATTGATCCCCAGACTTAATAAAGAGATATTAAATAAAATGACACATAACAAATTATTTTGCATATATATATATATATATTATATGGTACATTACCAATATACATACGTATCTTTTAGTGTATCGTTGTGTACCGTACATACAATTCTGTTATGAAACGTAACCAATATACATACATATCTTTTAGTGTATCATTGTGTACCCTACATACAATTCTGTTATGAAACGTAACCAATATACATACGTATCTTTTAGTGTATCATTGTGTACCGTACATACAATTCTGTTATGGTTAAATTAATACGCCTCCTCAACAAAATATATGTATAGACATGCAGCCTGTTGAGTGGTAGTTGTATATTTTACTTTTGTTCTTCAATCTTACGAACGCCTCCGGTTCATATCAAATGCTTTATGGCGGCTGTTTTTTTTTATTTTTCCCTCTCTTTCAGTTTGTAGTATCAAATGCCTAATGCAATATGAAGTTCCCTTTTGACATCCAAGTGTTGAAAATCTTGAGGGAAAAAAGACTTGAAACACGTAAAAAGTACACTTTTCTTAAAGCGTAATTTGCCCCCTTTCATTAGAGATTGTTACGGGTTCTCGGAAAATCGCTTGCAGGATATGATAAGTCTTCAAGTTGTTAATCATAAGCAAAATAACAACAACACTAAGAAGACAAGAACTCTTAAAATTTCTAGAAATTTTTAACAAGAAGAGAGAAGAATTGTAGAGAATTATTTATCATATTTATAAGCAATTCTTGTTCTTTTTATAGTTTTTTTTATCACACTAATACATACAGATACAACCAAACTTGAAGAGACACCTTTTCCATTTGAATTGGTGTCAATTCAAGTTTCAAAAATTGTGTCTAATTGTTACGGCGTTGCGGTGCCAGTCTCGGGCGCTGCAGCGCCAATTTTTGAAAAACTAGAAACTGTTCGCGCAAGCCCGAGCACCGCGGCGCTCTGCTCTCTGTCCATTCCATCACCGCGGTGCCCAAACTCGGTGCTAAAGCGCCCTGCTTGCTGGAAATTATGTCTATTCCAGCGCCACGACGCCCAAACTTGGCGCCGTGGCGCCCTTCCTGCTGGAAATGGCTATCTCTAAAATGCAGAGAATGCAAGGCGCTTTTAGATGTGATAAAACTTAACAAATTCTTATATATTATATTTAAACAATCTCAACAATCCCCCCTTGTTTAAACATAATATTGAAGAATTTTATCCATAAACTGTATATATGCATAAAGTAAAATATCTTTTGATTTGAATTTTACCTTAGTGTAAGTTTCACAAATGTGTATCAGAATTCCAGGTAGCCTAAGGCTTTGAACCGGATATTCCTTATGATAATACCGGTGAATCCACACGCATAAATACATTAGAGTTCAAGTATTCTACACAGCACTCGCTTTGCACTATTCATGGCCTTGTGCAATCCTGATTCATAAACTTTTCAAAGAGAAACTCCAACTCTTCTTTGAGACGGCACCACCTCTATGTTTACATAGGTGAAGTTCTTCCAGTATCTTTGTTACTTTTAAGATACTTGTTCTTAAAACTGAACTTCATTAAGAGTTAATCTTAACTCATCCCTCACACAGTAACAACCAGCACTAAATTTTTTTTTCGGGCTTAATGGTTAGTGCTGAAACTCTCCACTTATCAATGATTTGTTATTACCCATTGAATCTAAAATTACTCATTTCGTAATGTTAGATTGGGTTGCCATCATTAGTGGATTTTAATCCATGAGTTTTAGCCCCATCCCATTTGACGTCGTCCTTACTAAATCTCTTTAAAGAGCTTTAGTAAAAGGATCTGTCAAATTTTCAATGGACTTCACATATGTAAGAGAAATTATTCCATCTTTGATTAATTTTCTTACATAATCATGTCTAAGACTCATATGTCTTGACTTTCCATTGTATATCTCGCTATATGCGTGAGCTAAAGTGGCTTCACTATCACAATGTATTGATATCACTGATACATCCTTCATAGTCAATGGAATCTCCAACAATAGGTCCCTTAACCACTCTGCTTCATTCCCAGTTGTTGCTAACGTAACAAATTATAACTCCATAGTTAAGTGTGTTATACATATTTGTTTCTTGGATTTCCAAGAAATAGCACCTCCTCCCAAAATGAACACCTAACCAGTCGTTGATTTGTTATCTCCAATACTTGATATCCAGCTTGCATCTGTATATCCTTCTAGAACAATAGGGAATTTTGAATATTGGAGACCTAAGTTTTTAGTTTTCAATAGATAACCTAAAACTCTACCAATGGCCTTCCAATATTCAACACTTAGATTGCTAGTAAATCTACTCAATTTACTAACAGCAAATGCTATATCAGGTCTTATGCACTGCACTGCATACATAAGACAACTAATAACACTTGCATACACAAGTTCAGCCATTGCTCTTCCATCATTCTTAAAAAGTTTTACACTAGGTTCAAGTAGAGTACTGGCTTCCTTTATCTTTAAGTGACTTAACTTTTTCAACACTTTCTCAATATAATGTGATTGGGTTAGAGCGTAACCCCCACTATTCAGTCTAACTTTGAGACCTAGTATTGTATCCACTTAACCAAGATCTTTCATCATGAATGTGGATGATAGAAACCTATTTGTTTCTTTTACGCCTTTCATGTCATTGCTCACAATTAGCATATCATCAACATAAAGACATACAAAGATAATATACTTATTACACACCTTTGTATATAAGCATTTATCTAAAGTATTATGAACAACAAAACCATTTGAAAGTATAGCTGAATCAAACTTTTCATGCCATTGTTTTGGTGCTTGTTTCAATCCAGACAATGATTTTACAAGTTTACACAATTTATGTTTATTTTCTGGTAGAACAAAACCGTTCGGTTGTTCCATATAGACCTCCTTATCGAGATCACCATTTAAGAATGCCATCTTGACATCCATTTGATGAACATATAGACTATGAATTGATGCCAATGCAAACAATATCCTAATAGTCGTTATTCTTGCTATAGGTGCATGTGTATCAAAATAGTCAATTCTTTCTTTTTGTCGATACCATTTGGCTACCAATCTAGCCTTAAAAGTGTTTAAAGTACCATCGGTATGATACTTTCTCTTAAACATCAATTTACAACCAATAGGTTTGGAACCTAGTGGTAAATCGACAAGCTCCCAAGTGTGGTTTGACATTATTGAATTCTTTTCATCATTGATAGCATCCTTCCAAAAACTGAATCCGTAGAAGCCATCGCTTCCTTAAAAGTTTTGGGATCATCCTCCACTTGTAATATTATAGGAATTTTTCTAATGACATTGCTCCTACTTCCTTTTACTAAGTAAAATGAAATAAGTTGAGAATCAATCTCATCCGATCCCAAACTTTTCTCTTTACGGATTCTCTTGCTTTTTCTTGCCTCAATTGGATGTTCAGTGATCTTTGAAGATGTCTCATCACGAGATTCTTCATATGTAGAACTTTGAGACTTGTCCTATTCGCCAACAAGTCTTCAAAGAATTCTACATCTCTTGATTAAACTATCACATTAGACTCTAAGTTCAAGAGTCTATATGCCTAGCTATTTACTGCATAACCTACAAAGGCACACCTAATCCCTCTAGGACCTAGTTTCGTCCTTTTAGGATCGGTGTTCTTCTAATAAGCAAGACACCCCCACACTTTGAAATATCTTATATTGGGTTTTCTTCCTCTCCATATCTCATATGGAGATGTTTTATTTTTCTTAGAAGGAATTTTATTAAGAATATGACATGCACTAAGAAGGGCTTCACCCCACAAATTAAATGGCAACTCAGAATGCAATATCATAGCATTAATCATCTCAAGAAAAATTCAATTTTTTCTCTCAGCTAAACCATTTTGTTCAGGTGCAGAACATTCATGTATAATGTCATTTTCTTCACAAAATGTATTAAAATCATTTGGAAAGTACTCACCTCCTCTATCACTCCTAAGAATTTTAATTTTCCTTCCCAATTGA
Source organism: Morus notabilis (assembly GCF_000414095.1). NCBI lineage: Eukaryota > Viridiplantae > Streptophyta > Magnoliopsida > Rosales > Moraceae > Morus > Morus notabilis. The sequence goes on along the minus strand of NW_010359376.1, from coordinate 359,617 downwards.
TTTTCTACTTCCCATCAAAGCAATCCAATTTAACCAAGTCCTGGTTCATCAATTTGATAGTGGCAACGGTAGTTTCGGTCTCCATTGCTGCAAAATTACGCTTTAAGATTGTCGAAAATCTTGAGGGAAATGAGACTTGAAACACGTAGAAAGTACGCTTTTCTTAAAGCATAATTTGCCCCCTCTCGTTAGAGATTGCTTCCGGTTCTCGGCAAATCACTTGCAGGATATGACAAGCCTTCAAGTTGCTAATCACAAGCAAAATGACAACAACACTAAGAACACAAGAACTCTTAGAATTTCTAGAAATTTTGAACAAGAAGAGAGAAGAATTGTAGAGAATTATTTCTCATATTTATCAGCAATTCTTGTTCTTTTTATAGTTTTTTATCACACCAATACGTATAGACACAATCAAACTTGAAGATACACCTTTTCCATTTGAATTGGTGTCAATTCAAGTTTTAAAAATCGTGTCTAATCGTTACGGCGCTGCGGCGCCAGTCTCGGGCGCTGCAGTGCTAGTTTATGGAAAACCAAAAACTGTCCGTGCAAGCCCAAGTGCCGCGGCGCCTAAACTCAGCGCCCCGGCACTCTACTCTCTGTCCATTCCAGCGCCCAAACTCGGTGCCAAAGTGCCCTGCTTCCTAGAAATTGTGTCCATTCCAGCGCCGTGTTGCACAAACTTGGCACCGCGGCGCCTTTCATGCTGGAAATGGCTATCTCTTAAATGCAGAGAATGCAAGGCGCTTTTAGATGTGATAAAACTTAACAAATTCTTATATATTATATTTAAACAATCCCAACACTAAGCACAAGATCTCTTTAAATTATCGCGCAAAAATATTTACTAGGTAAATAGTCTATTTACTAAAAATAAATATATGATTTACTTAGAACCAGTTTAGTGTTGGTGTGCTGTTGTAAAGTTTTAGTGTATGTAACTGTGTTGTAGTTAAAATTTTTTGGGATAGAAGTATATATTTAGGTATTTGGTAAATTTTTTAAAGCTGCTAACAAAAATGTAGGTGTTTGATTAATTATGTATAAAATTACTATAAAGACATAAATAGTGATTGAAATAGAAATAGACATACTTTAGCCCAAACATTTATAGTTAGTATTACATCGCAACAAAATCCTAAAAAAAGAAAAACTATAACAATGAAATAAATAGTAAATTTCTTATTTATTGTTTTTTTAATATTTTGATAATTATTAAAAATATTTGAGTAAAATTATTCCTAGTATGTTTATTAAAGTTTTTCAATTTTTAATAAAAAAAATATTTTTTAAATTTGGTATGGAAAAAATAGAAGCGATAGATTGAGAATTAATTGTTAAGGTTCCTTTAGTGAATTTAGATAATGACATTAGAAGCTGCAATGTAAAAGCAACCATTCACCTGTTTCTCAACAAATTCTACTATAGAGCAGCAATTTTTAGAAACTGTTGGATAAAAGTAGGATTTAGTAAAACATCTTTGACTTGTTGTACGTAACTTCTTTTTTTTTTTTTTTTTTTTTTTAAAGGCTTCTAAAAACAATGTCAAACGGGTTCTTAGTAAATTATATTATTACTACAAATATTTTTACAGTAAAAATGTTAATTACTTCTTTCTCCTAATTACATTTTATTGAATAAAAAGTTCATTTGGTGAAAAAGAAAAGTTGAAAATATGAGGGGTTTTTTTTATTTATAATTAACCCTTATTCAAATATAGTTGTCATGATGCATTGATTAAATGCCATTTTGTAGGCCATTTCTGCCTATGCAATTATTTAACAAAATGGATAGGATAATCGCATGCAGAGGGTGAGAAATGGTGGGCCATGATCTCTTGATCAACTTTTCCCTTTGTAAGGATGAAATGGTTCAAAGTTTTTCAATACCGATATCATTGATGCATAATTTGTCGGCTCCGGCAGCCTTCATTTCCGTATCCGGATCGGTGGTTTTCTAACACTTGATCATCCAGAGATTACTTATCCACTAGGTATGAACAATTATTATTGTGATAAATAGTATTTTACATGTCTATAGATATAACGGTATGACGTTGGTCATTGGTTGGTAACCGTCTGTTACTAGTACACGTTGGTTACGGTCCTATGACCGTCCGCAACTATTACATGGTGGTTATTGGCATGGTCGCAAATTTCTTCAAAATTTTGGTTTAGATTTCGGAGTTTTTGAGGTGTCGAAATTTTTTTCCACTACAAAACCAGTTTTTTGGCAATATATCGGCAAAATATTGATTACTAGTTGCCACCGATATTTACTCTGATACTGACATCTTTTATCTTTGGTTACTAGTTGGTATAATATTTAATACTAAATTGGTAACCAGCTGGTATCCAATATGTTGGTAACCAGGCAGTATCACTTTGGTTAACGATTGGTATCACGACAGCAGATGGTAACCAGCCAGTATCGCTTTGGTCAGCAGATGGTAACCAGCCAGCAGATGGTATAAAGCGCTCTAATTCTATGTGTGATTATTAACAAATTTGGAGCTGAGAAAAGAGAAGGTTTTTGAAAGCTGACCGAAGTGCGTTGCGGGGGAAGTCGTTTGGCCACTGGTATTACGCATGATCAATATCCTATACGTTAATGTGTTGGACTTTTGTCCATAGATCCCAAATATCCTTTTGTTTCTTTCAATATTTATGTACACGTATATATCAAGACACAATTACGGGGCATATTAGGAAAGAAACAAAGTTAATAGTTTCTTAGTTGTACATATTATATATTTAGCTGTACAAATTATTTTTTTGATTTATTGTTTTCTATTCTTAGGTTGACAGTATTATGAGAATGATTCTTTCTCTTTTGTACAACTCAAGTATCGTGTGTATATAAGGCACTCTTATAATCAATAAAGTTGAGGTAGCCATTTTTCTAAAACTCTTCTTCTCTGCTACGCTTATAGTATATACATGTGTGTCTATACACACACACACACACACACACACACACACACATATATATATATATATGCATATATGTATATATGCATATATGTATATATATGCATATATGTATATATATGCATATATGCATATATATTTCGAGAATTGAATGAATTTAGCCAATCCTCCCGATGCCCAAACAATTTTTTTTCTGCTAGTTGATTGAGCATCATTCTTTTGAGAATTGTAAAAAAAAAAATGTCAATTCATCCTCATAATCTATTTGATCAGTGCTAGAGGCCTCTAAATATTTTTCAATCTACTTTTGTTGTCTTGTAAAAAGGTATAAAATTAGCTCGAGTGGCCCTATTATACATTCGCATAAGAATCACAAAACTTAAGTAGAATAAATGACCAGATTTTGCTTACTTTCGAGTTATGGTGATTAATAACTCAAATATATAACTGGACACGAGGAAAATGCGTTGACTGAGATCTAGAGATGAGAAATGAACAATTCTTTCAGCTAGAGTGTGAGAGAGAGTAGATTATACGGTCATATGAATAATATCAACACATTATTAATGATTTTTAAACTAACATGAGTTATTAATTAATTTCATCCTCACAAAAAAAAAAGAGGTTACCCATGACATAAAACACTTAAAATATGTCAAGACACAAGAAAAAGGGAGGAAAAAAAAAGATTAACAGTCGACCCCACACAAATAAATATAATGATTGATCTTGTTATCCGTTCCAATAGATTAAAGTATCCTGAAATGAACAATTAATAAAGCCTATTTATGTAAATCAGACATAAAACGTATGGGGACGAATTAGTGTAATCTTTGTTAATTTCTTCACTCAAATCTAACGTGGAAACATGAATTTTTGAAGATTCCAGCTAATCGTCAAAGTAAATTCCAATGATATAGGGATAGACAAATGTTTCTTCTTAACGTCAAAATTTTTGACGCTTTCAAATTATATGATGTTAATATTGGCCCAATGTGAAAAGGAAAACTAGCTGTTATTGATTAGTTCAAGGCTTCAATTCATTATTTACTCTCCCTAACCTATCACTCGGCGCCACCGCATCAGCATGAATGCGTCTCGTGAACATATAGTAGTTAGGACTAAAGATTTGAGTTGAGGTCCCTAAAACATTGATTAAGTCCTATTCTCTTTCCTCTTTTTTCTTCACATAAACCGAGTAAAATCTCATTAACTTTTAAAAAAAATATATATATATATATATATATGTGAAAGTATTATAGTGTTAAGAACCCAAACTGATAAAAAGTAGACCTTTCTCTTGTTTTAATCTTATGGGACCCGTTTTCTTTTACTGTGTAATGTTATCTTGAACGTTAAAATCGTGAGATATTATAATAAATAGCATTATTTTTGAAACTAAAACTAGCACATGGAAGGAATTCAATTTCGGAAGAAATAACATATTTTCATTTTAAGAAAACAAAAACGGCTGAAGAGGATGTCACGGTTAGCACTAAAGATCTCGTCATGGTCGACGGTGGCCAAGGTCTTACTGAATTAAGTTTAGCGATTTAGAATAGAGGGAGTAGCGGCACCTATGGAGGGTAAGAGGAAGATGAAATAAAAGATTGGGCGAAATTTTACCAAACAACGTTTTCCATTCGTTTTTTTTTTTTATTTTTTTATTTTTAACTATAGTGATCATTTCTGACAACATATGATTGTAGTAAAGCAACTAAAAGCAAAAATTAGGAGTTAAAGTGAGAATACTAATAATCACGAAGGATTAGTTTTAGAATTAATCCCTTATATTGGATTTTCTTGTCTTGTGGCCATGAAAAAATTTAATCACATAACTACGGGTGAATTAGAAAAGGACCAATTTTTATGAGAGTTAATTTTTTTGTTTTTTGTTTTTAAAGAGAGTTGATATTCGAATATATTACTTTCCAAAAAAAAGAAAAGGGAATACCACTTTGAGAGATGGTATTCAAACACTTCCATATTAAAAATCTAAGCTAAGAGATTAACGTGAATTAAGTAAAATCAAAAGTGATAGCAGCCTAGCTAATTTACGCTGCAACTATCCAAAATAATCAAACCTCCATAATTCCAGACACCTTAAAGTATGAGTATGCCAAAACTAATTAAGATTCGATAGGTTTTATTTTGTCATAATTTTTGCCCATATCATGCCAAGGAACAATGAAGGTTTATTTGCTTTTCAACAATACCTTTTCGGGAATTTACATTGCTTTTTTTTTTTTAAATAGATAGAAAAGTACGTCTCAAATATGTGGAGGGTCCGGCGATATGATATAAAAATGGTTTCAATTTTAAGAATTTTCTCCTAACAAATAAATAATTGAGAATAATGAATGAACAAATTTTCAATTACAAAGAAATACATTAATTACTTTGACTAAAGCTGATTATCTTGCGGAGAGATTTCAAAGTTTTTAGGTAGTCAGGAAATGGTTGAGTACGGAAAACATGAAATTTGTCCCCACGTTTTGTTTCATTCCTTATTTGGTCTAAAGTGGAGCTTTTCTCTGTTCATATTTCTTTCAATTGTATAATATATAGATAAACAAGAAGTAAATTGAAGCGTGGTTTTTATCGTAATCTTTAAGCCTCCTTCTATTCACTGTGTTCTTCCGGTCCCTTTGCTGCATTGCATGATCAATTATTTATTCGTTCCTTGCCCACAACACAATCAGTCAACGTTTATAGACACATATTTTCCTCCTTTATGTATGCATGTGCATTGGCTCATCAATATATTAATGAATATTAAATACCGAAAATACTTCACATAATATTGTGTTAATACTTCACATAATTAAATACCGAGAATTGTGCTGCAAGTCACATAATATGCATGCTTCTGATCTCTCGTCTGGTTGAATCAATGAACTGTAAAAAGCTTTCGTGAAAAATTAAGTGACGATGAGGTTAATTTGAGCAATATTGGCTAAAGAAAAAGGACAAGAAAGCGCTCGATTAGCTAGAGTTATATTTTTGGTCCTCGTCGATAATGAGTGCACCCCACGTCAAATTAATTAATATTACAGAAAATTTCTAAATTGCAAGTCATGTTGAAACATTCTTCTTCCTTTAAAGTCTCTTACAGGCAACAATATATTTAATCCAAATCTTAAACGTAAAATTAATCAGAGTGATCGAAGAAGCTTCATTGAGGTTAATCCCTTGATCATTAGGTTATATATATATATATATATATATATATATTGATCTCTAATTTAGGTTTTCCTACAAGTTAGGGAAAAGTGTTGTATATATAAATTACCGAATGAAAAGAAGTTGCTGCTTCATGCAGAATATAGAAAGAATGGTACAGCCTATGAATCAATAGAACATATTGGAATATTAGAGTTGTACTGCAAATTATTTCTCTGATCAATTCTTATTCAAAATTATGCGCTTACTTGTTAGTTACTCCAAAAACCAGAGAACCACCCAGAGGTTTTGAAATAGTGACAAGACAATTAATGGATTAATTAATTTGCTTCTTTGATGTTATAGTGGAAACAATAGCAATTTATACAAAAGTATTAACGAATCATGAGGTTGTGATTTTCTCTAACAAACCTTTTCTTTTTCAACAATTCGCCTACAAAAGTTGATTAATCAATTGTGCGATAACTTGTCTTCTGAAGAATTATTTAGTCAGACCATAGTCATAATAATAATAATAATAATAATAAACAAAAAAAAAAGTGGTTGTTCTTCCCGGAGCCTTCCAAATATCGTTAAACCGTACAAGTTAACGAAATGGTTCAGGTATTGCATGTTTTCTCTTGTGTACGTAGCTGTGCTATTGTTTGAATTTCGGCATAAAAGCTACATTAATCTATCTTTGACTTTGTCAAAACGTGAGGATGGAAAATGAGTAAGAAGTTTTGCAAACATGTCAAGTGGAAAAAAAAAACAAAAATTGACTTATTAAGCGAGAGTTTGATTTTAAACAATTTTTCAATTATGCTATTTAGTTAAATCGTTTTAGTATTGTTTACAAGTACCATACGATACAGACTTATTCAACACTCAAGACCAATTATCATAAAGTATATGTTTAATAAATTTAATGAAAAATATTTATTTTTAATTTAATAAGCTTTGGGATTATAGGCATAGGATTTAGAGCTAGAGTAGGTGTCGAGTGCTGAACTTTCGGGCGGCGGGCATGCCCGAAAATTTTCGAGCACAGCGGGCAGGCCACTCTCGCCGCCCGACCACGGTTTTCTTCGGGCACGGGCTCGGGTAGCCCAAAAATATTAACCCCCCCAACAGCCTGCCGCCGTGGAGAAGTCGTCCCCCGCCGTTCGCCGGATTTTTTTTGAATTTTCCGGCAATACCCGAAGCTGCCCGAATTTTGCCCGATTTTGTGCCCGAACTGCCCAAATTTTTGTGACCGTTGCTTGATTTTTGCTCGTTACCCGAAAAATGCCCGATTTTTTTTTGCCGTTGTCCGAAAAAATGCCCAAATTTTGAACAAAACGGGTCTTTTTGCCCGAACCCGAATTTTGCCCGAAAATTTGAACCCAACAGTCGGATTTCTTACCGTTGCCCGATTTTTGCCCGAAAAAATTGTAGCCGTTGGACCCGAATTTTTGGGGGAAAATTTTTTTTTTTCAACCCAAAAATTTTCCTATAAATACCCCCCTCCCCCCAACCATTTTCCTTACCCCAAAACTCTCATTCTCTCTCAATTTCTCTTAATCTCTTTCAATTTCTCTTAATCTCTCTCAAATCTCGCTTAAATCTCTCTCTAATCTCGATCTCTCTTAAGCTCTCTCAAAGCGCTCTCAATCTCTCTTATTTTTCATAATGGCTTCTTCTGGTTATGGTGGTGATATTCCCATTGATGCCCAATTCAACATCGAAGAAGGACAATTTCCTAATATTTTTCAAACGCAGGAATCGCAAACTATGGAAATAGTTGCTGATGAAACTGCAAATCCGACCCCTGGTGGACGTACTAGAGGTCGGGGACGCAATGGTGGTGGCACAAGTGGCCATGGAGGAGAGGCAAGCGGTAGTGCTAGTGCAAGTGTTGCAAGTTCTAAGAAGAAATACAAGCGCACCTTAGCAGTTTGGGAGCACTTCAACACATTCGAGGATGTCGACAATAACGGTAACATTAAATACATAGCTCAATGTAAATATTGTGGTGAGAAATTACAAGATAACACTATTCACGGTACTACACACTTAAGAAGACACTCTGAAAAGTGTCTTCAAAAGCAAGGAGGCAGAGCTGATCTCCGCCAAACACAATGATCGTTTGACCGCCAAACCGGCAGTCTAAGCACGTGGAAATACGATCCGCAAGTTGATCGTATGGAAATGGCACGATTAATAGCCACATTAGATCAACCACTAAGTTTTACTGAACAAAGAAATTGGCAACGTTATATTAAAATTGTACATAATCCTAATGCACAATTTTTTTCTAGAACTACTCTTAGGAAAGATGCATTAAAATTATATAAACAAGAAAAGGAAGCATTAATCAACCTTCTACACTCTACTAGTGGTTGCGTTGCGTTAACGGCGGATATTTGGTCCGCCGTTGCCAACAAGGATTATTTAGCTGTAACCGGACATTATTATAAAGGTTTTGATTTGGATAAGAGAATCTTAGGTTTCAAATGTGTTATAGGATCACATACTGTCAATTTAATATATAACACAATTTTATCTGTTATTGATGAATATAGTTTAAGAGATAGAATAGTGGCCATAACATTAGATAATGCAACTGTGAATACTAAAGCAATAGAACTTTTTGAAAATGATTTAAGTTTATTCGGTAATAATGATATTTTCCATCAACGTTGTGCATGTCATATAATTAATTTAATAGTAAAGTCCGGTTCAAAATCAATGTCAGGTCATATTAAAGGAGGTAGAGATAACATTGCTTGGATTCAAGGTAGTAATCAAAGAATACAAGATTGGTTTAGATTTCTACAAGCATGTAATCAAAATCCTAGAGCATTAGCCTTAGATAAGCCCATAAGATGGAACTCCACTTACATAATGCTTGAACAATGCATCCCCTATAAAGATGCTATAACAAATTATGTTAGTGCAAAATTAGGAACATGATTTATAGATGAAACTGATTGGCAAATTGCCGAACTTTTGTATAACTTTTTAGGTAGATTTCACGAAGTTACCTTAAAGCTTAGTGGAACTTATTACCCAACTTCACCATTAGCATTAGGAGAACTTTTAAGAATGTCTATTTTATTTAGTGAATTTAGGACACACGAGGCTTTAGGAGTTCCTATCGCCTCTATGGAAAAGAAATTTAAAAAATATTGGTCTAAATTACACATGTTGTATGGTTTCGGTGTTATTTTTGACTCTAGATTAAAATTAGAAGGTTTAGAAAGTGGATTAGATAACTTAGGTGAATTTTTAGCTATTGACACTACTGACCAATTTCCTATTATAAAGGAAAAAATATATTCTCTATATATCTCTTACGAAAGTAGGTTTAGAAACACACCCCGTGTTGAACAACCGCAACAACGAGACGACAATCCGCATTCATTCTTGAATATTTTCGGGTTGTCTAAGAAGAAGAAGAAGACGACGACGACAACGAGTCAAGGTCAAGAAGAATCTAGGAGTGGAAGTAGATCTTCATCAAGAGGTGGCGACAGATTCAACGAGTTAATGACGTACCTGAGTGAGGGCTTAGTTATAGACAGTAGTGAAATGTTTGATTTGGTTGAGTGGTGGAGGGCACGAGCATTAACTTGGCCGATCCTAACACGACTGGCAATGAATATTTTTTCAATCCCGGTCTCCACTGTTGCAGCCGAACAAGCATTCAGTACAACCGGCCGAATACTTGAAGAACGGAGAAAAGCATTGCAGCAGGATATTGTTGAAGCTTTGGTGTACATCAAGGATTGGGACCGTTCCGACCAACGCTTACACGATACAATCTCACCGGCAAACCAAGAATGGATCGACGAATTTAATAGATTAACTTTTAATTTTCAAGATGATCCTTCTACTTCAAATTAAATTTTATTATTGTAATTTGTAAATATTTATTTACTTTGTAATTTCTAATTTGTATAGTGTTTATTGTAATCTTGTATAGACTTTGTAAGTTCGTCAAATTTGTAATTCGTCCCACAATGATTGCACTCTTTTTTCCTTACCAAGTTTTTATCCCAATTGGGTTTTTCTTGGTAAGGTTTTTAATGAGACAATCATGAATTACAAATTTAAAAATCAATGAAGAAGTAATTTTTTTTATATAGTTCGTGTGTTCATTTCAAATTTCAAATTGTAATATACACATTGTAATTATACAAATACTTATTACTTATACAACATAAAAATATAATATAAAAAAAAAATTTCGGGCAGCCGGTCGGGCATCGGGCAGCCTGACCGGGCACGGGCAGGCATCCTCTGCCCGAATCCCGTCCATGTGCAATTTTCGGGTCGGGTCGGGCAGCCCAAATTTTTGGGCAGTTCGGGTTCGGTCATCGGATAAAAATTTAAACTTTTCAGTGGTCACGGGCGGCCCGTCTAAAATTTCAGCACTAGTGTCGACGTAATCGGAATGTCGTTTTACCCTTTTCATGTCTATCATGATCTCTCCATTATTTATCTTATTTTTTGTGGGGCCTCTCCATCATATATATTAGAAAAAATTATTCTTCAGCATTATAATAATATATAATTTGTCATGCAAATATTATAATTTTATAGGTGACGTAGTACCTATGGCACACGGAATATTTCGTGTTTTATGGATAAATTGTTTTTGCAATCTTAGAATTCTGTTTTGACCACTTGTTTTTGCCTCTGTGACTATCTATTTCGTTGCAGTTGCTGACTCTTTCGTTGTTGTGGGACCAGAACTTAGAAACACACACTTATATGTGTGTGTGTATATATACATATATTATACATATGTGTGTGTGTGTGTAAACTGAATGTTAGAATTATTGAAACTATTGTGGGTTGGAGTGAAATCCCTTGTGAAAAACGTTCAAGTATTGATTAAGCTTAATTTGTACGGGTGGTGAGGATTGAGAATATGGGACACCGCTGCTGCAGCAAACAGAAGGCGAAGAAAGGGCTTTGGTCTCCTGAAGAGGATGAGAAGCTCATCACACATATCACTACTTATGGCCATGGCAGTTGGAGCTCTATCCCTAAACTTGCTGGTACACTATATATTCCATCTTTCTCTCCATATTTCTATATATATATATATATATATATGCGCGCGCGTACATAGGCTTTTGTTATATGGTCCATCTGGATGAACAGACCATCCAAAGTAATATTTAGAAGTGAACGTAACATGATACTACTGAACATAACATTAATGTTAGAGAGACGTATTATCGTTATTCCATTCAATTACTATCATGTTACCTCTAACGTCAATGTTGTCAATGTTACATTTAATGACTGTAATGTTAGTTTTTTTTTCTAATTTTACATAATAGGGTGACCATCTAATTCATATGGACCGGGTATACGTGTCATATGATAATTGATTATCATGTCAGGATTGCAGAGGTGTGGTAAAAGCTGCAGATTAAGATGGATAAACTACTTGAGACCAGACCTTAAGAAAGGTTCCTTCACACAAGAAGAAGAACAGATCATCATTGATGTTCACAGAATTCTAGGCAACAGGTAACAAATCCAAATATAAGCTAGTACGTCTACTAGAATATTGTAACATAATATGTAGTGTGAAAATATATCGATTACAATGTGTAATACATATTTTAATTGGTACTTTTTTACCTACATCAGTGAAATTAATTATGCATATAATTAAGGACACAGATATTCCTTTTTTTTTTTTTAATAAATGAGGAGAAAGAATAATTGACATCAAATAGATAAAGCGTCACTCAATATATATGTCATTTCAAGCATACCAGTACTTTTCGTTGATTGTATCGCAGATGGGCTCAGATTGCCAAGCATCTCCCCGGAAGGACAGACAATGAGGTGAAGAATTTCTGGAACTCAAGCATTAAGAAAAAGCTAATATCACAAGGTCTAGACCCACAGACCCACAATCTGATCTCGTCGTCGTCACACCAAAGAGCTTTTTCAAATAAGAACAATTCATTTGTCGTTTCACATGAGAATCAAAAACAACCCATTTCAGCTTTCTCAATGATTTCAGTAGTACATGAGAAAACAAAGCATAATTCATCACCTCTTATCAGCCCTCCTTATAACAATGTCCAAACAACAGACATATCCACCGTTGATCAATATAAAGGCCCTATTATTGGAGTTAAAAATAGTAGTAATTTAGCTACTTGGACAGTAAAAGATCAAAATTACTCATCACATGATATGCAATATTATTATGGATCATCATCAATCGAAAACTCGACACCAAATATTTCTTCATCTTCTTCCTCTTCTGTGGACATTTACCAACATCTACCCATGCCTGGTTTATTACTTGATGAGTTTGGCATTTGGGACTCAAGTTTTCAGCCGTTTGAAGCGCCGAAAACAATATCGGAAGATTTGGGAGATAATCATCAAGAGCAACAGCTACAACAGAATGATGAGAAGATTTGGGACAAGAACTTTGAAAACTACAGTTTTGATCATGGATTTATGGAGTCTGCACTTTTATCTGAAGCATTACTGTGTCATGATCTTAGCTCTGTGCAATATGATCTTGCATGGAACTACTAAGCTTAAGCGTAGTTTTCTTGTATGAATGATTCCTTTTTTTTCCCCCTACTTCTTTTGGGCGCAAGTGTAACTTGATTATTTTCTTTCCTTAACGTATATTCTTGTTCAATTTGTATATATAAAATTTTATGTTCTATCTTAATTAGCTGTCATAATCCAGTAGCTGATCAGGGAAAATTATTACTTCTTTATTGGTTTTCTTTTTGCGAATTTATTTATTAGTTTTCAGAAGTACTACTCATTTGTTGCACATACAGGTATTCCAAATGTATGGACATATATTGATATGGACGGGCACACACATCCTTAAATTGGAGAGAGACTGTTTTATTGAAATTTTCTGATCATGATCTGAATTTCGTGGTGGATTAATAATTCCTTTTTTTTCTTTTTTGTTAAATAGAATTGATGATTGAAGTATGGCATGAAAATTGAAACTTCAGAAAGTGAGAGGAAACGGCCAATCTGCTGCTTGCGTGATTCGATTCTTGCCTGTTACTTGTATTTATATTCGTTGATCTGATTAAATATGTTTTATTAGTTAGCAAGACGCTAGAGGTGAAAAAGAAGCCCAAAGCCCATTAGCTTCACTCCCTTGAAGACCTGTCTCATTTATCTAAAAGAAAATAAGACAAATACCTTTTGAAAATAGATAGGTCTACTTTTTTATTTTTTACTCTTCATAAATATCTCTTTTAATCAAATAACTATATTAGTTAAAATGACATTAACACTACAACAAAAAAGTTATTAGCGATGACATTATTAGCAACCACGTTTATCGTTGCTAAATTATATTATTAGAGCGACGACATATCGTCACTTAAAAGAAAATAAATTTTTTGAACGACTTGTCGTCGTATTAAGTATTTGCAACGACATGTCGCTGCACAAAATTTATATATTTATGACAACATCTCGTCCCTAAAATGGAACGGCTTATTAACAACGACATGTCGTCGCTAATATCCATTAGCGCCAAAACCAATCTGGCGCAAACAATTTTGGCACCAGTTTGTACATTATTTGTGAGGACATGTCATTGCAAATATTGATGGTTACAGCTGGCGGTGACGTGGCTAAAAAGAGATGAAAAATTTTGGCGGTTTCCCTTTGAATAGGTTCCATATATTTCTTTATTTTTTGCGACGACAAGGCAAAAAGTTGTCGCAAACAATGGTTCCAGAAAATTCTTTTCAGAACGACTGTATTTGCGATGACACGTGTCGTCAGAAAAAAGGGTTCCAAAAAATTCTATCAAGGACAACTGTTTTTTACGACGACAGTTTTAATAATGTCGTCGCAAATAACTGGGGATTTAATTTTTTCTAAAAAAAGGGCGGAAACTTTGGCAATTTTCTCAAAATTAATTGTGACGACATTGTTAAATTATCGTAGCAAAAAATGAGCCAGGGTATATTCCTCAAGAATATTCTCAAAAATATTAATGAGGTGAAGAAGGACGTCATTGTTTTAACATTAATTGCGACGATGATTTAATCTTTTTTGCAACGACATAATGTCATCGCAAAAAACCACCTGCATAAACGAAATAACAGACCCCTGATTACGCCCAAACGTGTACAAAACAAGCAGTCAATTGTAGCACAATTAGGACGGTCGATCCCACGACAAAGTGACAAATTAAACAAGAAACGATTAGCAAATAATAAACTTTAGGAGATAAATAATAAAGTAAAAATAAAAGAGAATGTAATTTTTGTTGAGAAGTTTAAGCGTAAGAAAAATGTATGAGAAAATTATATAATTAAAACCGGTAAGGCGTCGAGATTTCCCTATATGCTTCGTTCACCCGAATGGATTTTGATCTTTGAGATTACTCAATTGCAAGTTTCACATCCCAAACTAACAATCGAAAAATATATATTTGAAGAACATGTGAATTAAAATGTATTCGAGTGAGTAAAATTCTTACGTTTAGTATTAGGAAAAATTATCTTATGAGAAATCTAAAAGCGACAATATACTGTTGGCAATATTACAGTAAAAGATTACTCACAAAACAATACTTACCAATATATAGTATCATGCAACAATCACATAAAAAGAGCTTGACTAGATTTATATAAAAGTTGACAATAAAATATATCAATATGAGAAATTAGAAGAAGATAGAAGAAGATTAATCACTCAAATATATAAACTTTGAAGAACAAATGGAGAATCAAAATCCACTCAAGATCACTTCACATATAGGTTTCTCTCTAACCTCACCAAAGAACTCTAGCCTAACTTGCACATAATTCCCATAAAATTCTAAAAAGAAAGTATGAGAATAAGAATAAGAAAATAAGAAAAAATGTGTCTAAACTTAAACTAAAAATCAATAACCTAACACACTTAACAAAGGCTCTATTTATAGAGTTTTGGGAATGCTAAAAAATACTATCAATAGAAAATAAAAAAGTAAAAACGGACCCCAATAAATTAGAATTTACAAGGCTTAATTTTGAGAATAAAGGCTGATCATAGTGGGAAGGAAAACCATCACACAACGGAACCAAACGGATAAGCTGGCTGGAGAAAACCAAACGGCTGGGACACGTAGCGTAAGCTGATTCGCGGAAGGAGAGATGTTACTATGCAGGGACACATGGCGGTAGAGGCGGAGAGAGGAAATGGCCGACAGCTGGGACCCATAGAACACGTGGCAGTAGGTGGTTGGAGAGCTGCTGCACGGCGGGACCCACGCGGGGAAGAAAGGAGAATCGTCTGACGCGCACGTGGAGGAGACTCACCCGGGAGAGGGAACCGTGCGCGCCAAGCGCACGTACACGTAGGGACAGCTGGGTCCCAGCGACTGAAGTGCAGCAGAAAAATGACACGTGGCGGGCTTAAGGGACTGGCGCGGCTCGGCTTAGCTTGGCTCGGCTCGGCGGATGGCTGCTGATGGGCTTCATTTTCATTTTCTTTAGTTTTGGCCCAAATGTCTTATTTCCCTACCAATTAAATTAATGGGCCTCTTTCTTCTTTTTTTCTTTTTAGTTTTGGCCCAAATGTCTTACTTCCCTACAAAATAAATTAAATTAAATTAAAATCAAATACTTGCACAAAATATTAATTCCACGAAAATATTTAATTAAAACTTAATTTATTTAGCAATTATGAACAATTTAAGTACATTTTCATGCACTTATCAACCCCTTCTGCCATTTTTTCTGGTGAGCCTCTCGCATTTTTCCTTACTCTATCCATCCAAAACCTCCAAAAACTGTCCAAAAACACTGACAATAGCTTAAAAATATCGTTCTCTCCTTAAATCTTTCATTTGTGGAGAAAAAAAGTCAAAAAATGCAGAGTTTTCATCTCCCCCTCGCCGCCCACTTTTTTGGCCGCACTCACCGTTTTCTGGCTGCCGGCACGCTCCTTTCCCTGCTGCCTTACCGTTCTCCAACCCCCGGTATTTGTGGGTTTAGATTTTGTGAGTTAATATTTTGGTATTTTGTTAATTGATTTTGGTATTTTTGTTATGGTTTATGATTTTGTTTTAGATTTTAGATATAATTTGTGGTTTTGAATTTAGAATTGTGAATTTTAAATTAGAATTGAAACTGAAATATGTGATAATTAGATTAAAATTTGTATGAAATTTGTTTAATGATGATTATGTGATAATTAAAAAATTAGATAAAATTTTTAATTAAGATTATATTAATAATAAAATAATTAATTAAACTAATGTTAAATACTTATTACAAATTAATTTGTCTTAATTTTCATAAAATTTGATAAAACTTTATAAATTCTTCGTAGTGGAGATGCCTATGGACAAGAGTTGGATACATTTAAGGAACCAGTTGTCTGATGAGTACTGGGATGGTTTATGTGCTTTTATTGAGGTTGGAAAGAATTCTGCAAATTCACTCGGGACTATTAGTTGTCCGTGTATCAAGTGTAGAAATCATGAGATGCATCCACCTGAAACAGTGAAAAAGCACATACATCGATGGGGTTTTGATACAAGTTACACCACATGGATTGACCATGGTCATGTACGTCCTGCTGCTGTAGTTGTCAGTGAATCTGTTGACGAGATGTTTGCAGCGCTAAATGATGTGGCTGGGATTAGTGATGATCATGAGACAATGTGTGAGACAGAAACAGTTATAGAAGATACGCATTACGATGAATTTTGAGATCTATTATCCGAGCTCCAAGTCGGATTGTATCCGGGTTGCACTAAGTATTCATCGTTGAATTTTTTAGTGAAACTAGTGCATCTAAAAGTGTTGTACAAGTGGCCTAATGAATGCAAAAATGAAATGTTGAAGCTACTGAGAGATGCACTTCCTGAAGGGAACAAGCTACCTACATCACATTATGAGGTGAAGAAGTTATTGAGTAAACTGGGTCTGAGCTACAAGGCAATTCATGTGTGTAGGTATGACTGCATTTTGTTTTGGAAGCATAATGCTACTTTGCAGTCTTGTCCAATATGTAGTACAAGCCGTTGGAAGAGCAAAAAGGGAAAAAAGTTATGTGGAAAGTACTCTGATATTTCCCTTTGAAGGATCGGTTGAAGCGTCTATATGCTTCCCGTCACACTGCTAAGGAAATGATGTGGCACGTATGGGGGCGTTCGAGGGATGAAGACTTATTGCGTTATCCAGTTGATGGTACCGAGTGGACAGATTTTGATGAAAAATATCCACAATTTGCACGTGAACGAAGAAATATTCGATTAGGGTTAGCTACTGATGGTTTCAACCCATTCGGAAATATGAGTTTATCATACAGTATGTGGCCTATTATTGTGAGTGCATATAATTTACCCCCGTGGCTATGTACGAAGGACCCATATAAGATGTTGACGTTATTGATTCCTGGTCGCAATGTTCTTGGGAAAGATATTGATGTGTTCTTAAGGCCCCTTGTAGATGAGCTAAAGGAGTTGTGGGATGAAGGGGTTGTTGTTCGTGATGCTGCTAAGAATACGTCATTTCGGATGCGGGTTGTGTTGCTGATGACAGTTAACGACTTTCCTGAGCGTAGTAGTTTATCTAGTTGGAGTGGTCAAGGGTACTTCACGTGTCCCAATTGCAACGATGCAAGTCCATCGAAGCGAATAACAAGTAAAATTTACTTTGTTGGGCATAGACAATGGCTTCCTATAAGTCATTGAGACTTGAGAGAAATTGGGTAGACGATGCAGATGGTAGTGTGAAGAAAATATCTACTTTCCTATCAAAATACCGTCCAATTGGGAAGATAATCCTGATCACATTAGACAACTAGTTACGAAGTAAGGCTGAGTGGTACATATTACACAACTGTTAAGAAATCTAACACTACATTGAGTAAGTATTACCTCACTGTTTTATTACATAATTGAGTCACATGAAATGATAACACTAACTCAAATTTATAATTTCAGTGTGATACTGGTCGAACTAGATCATTAGATGAAATTCAATTCAGAGAATTTCCAAAGTTATTACGCTATACTCATAATTTATAATTTTAAAAACTCTGGCTACATAGAACTTTAGTTCATATTGTTTACTGTTAACAGATGTCCAATCTGTAAGAGCGGAACACGCCAGACGCGACCGCACAATTGATTTCACTTCATGTGGTTCAAGCTTCTCCGTTAAAAGCTACTCCGACTGTGTGGTGAACGGAGTCAAGTTTCTGACATACAGTCGAGATATCGTTCAAAATACCTAGAATAGTGGTATTTGTGTTCATGGACCAGATAACCGGACATATTACGGAGTACTGGAAGAGATTTATGAATTATCATACATAAACGACAATTATTTTCTTCTGTTTAAATGTAAATGGTTTGACACTCATCTAGGAAGAAAGAGAGTTCAACGACACAAGAATAGAATGAACATCTTCATCAAGGACTCCTGGTATGAGAATGAACCATTTATACTGGCATCTCAAGCGGAACAAGTTTTTTATGTGGATGATTTATTCAACGTACCGAACTGGAAAATTGTTGAACATTTTGGACATCGACATATTTGGGATATTCCATATACGGAAGCAGACGACATTACAGTAGTTCAAAATACCGAGTCTATGAATATTGACGTAGTCGTGGAACTCCCTGAGATTGACACTTTGATGTGGAATTGACCTGATATATCATCTGTTGTTGTCTTGTCCGATGTTGATGCAAGACTCTGATATACTGGTCGAGGATGATGAAGAAGACTATGTTGAAGAAGACATCGACGATTCTAAGGATGATAGTGACATAAATGAGGAGGGCGATAATCAAGACATTAACAGTGACAATGAATAAAAATTATGTATTGCGATTATTGTATTAATGATTATATTTATTCATATAACGTAAGCATTATGTAAATAAGATAATAACGTTTATGATTACTTCTTAACAGGCAATCATGTCTGGCCCAGTCGCTACATGTGCTGGCTCTTCACGAAGAGCGCAGCCTCCACCCGATCCTTATAGGTTGCCATCACACTGTGAGTCTGGTATGTTAGAACATAATTATAAATTTGTTAAATTAAGCACATCAGTATTATATGATCACTAAATATATTTCATTCTACAGCACCCGATGCTGCACCTCGACGACGTCGTGGAGGTCGAGGAAAGGCTAAGGGTCACGAAATCGCAGCCACAGTGGCAAAGAAAGGAAAGATTACCCCCATGTTTGACAAACGTGGAGGTACTTGGAAAGCAATTAGAAACTACGACACCTGATTCGATAGTGCCGTTGGAATCCATGTTAAGGATGTCTGTGAGCCTTTCCACGATGCTTGGAAGGACATGGACATCCAGCATAAGAGAGACACTAGGCAGCGCCTGCTAGTATAAATTATTCAACTTTATTGTTTTTAATTTAATCTAAATTTCAATATAATAAAATCATTTAACATGTTTATATTTTATTACAGGAATGGTTCAACCTCGATTATGACCGCGACGATGGTATACTTAGGTCTGTGGTCGACAGGGAGGCTGCAAAATGTTATAAGGATTGGAAAAGCGACCTCCATGACTATTTCAAAGATCTTGGTGGTTCACAAAATGAGAGTGCAGTTAGGGCCCACCCTCCCAAAAATCTCAAGAATCTAGCTCACTGGGGTCGTTACTGCGATAGATTCGTGTCCGACAAGTTTCAGGTAATTGAATCAATTTTATATGTTATTTTTATAAAATATATAATAAAGGTTAATTTTACTAACACTGAATGTAATCATAAATACAAAAAGTCAGGGATCAATAAACTTAATTGTAGCAACCAAAAGTGGTCGAGTTTTCATGGTCGGCTGTCGTACTCCCAACATTGCGTTAAGAAAGTAAGTATTTGTTAATAATTTATTCAATATAAATGTTAATTTGATAATCGATTACACTATATTCATATACATTTAAACTACTATACAGTCTACCATAGGGACTTAACAGCCGATGTCCGTCATCGATAACTGGAGGGATATGCATCGTTGTGGGGATACTTGGGTTAATCTCCAAGCTGAGCAGACTTTTGTAAGTATACTCATAATGTTTAATTATATTTTTTTATTTAAATCGCATTATGTATTTAATTATTTTTCTTATAATATTTGTAGCATCGGATGGAGGGAGAAAGAGAAACGCAGATCCAAACACCGTCTGCTACTTCTGGATCATCCGCAGTAAGAACATTTAATGAGGAGGATATTATGGAGTAGTTTCTGGGCACCCGCAAAGGACATAAGACTAGAGTGGGTCGCACACTCCCATAAAAAGTTTATTGAGGGGATGCGTCGTCATCTAGATCACGCTCGGTAAGATCTTCTACGACACGTTCTAACCCACACGTAGAAGAATACTTACAACAGCGTTACCAGCAAAACCTCCAGCTGTATGAGAGCGTTAGAATGATGCAGGATTTCATCACTCAAATGCACCCTAACATGACTTTCCCAGCGATTACTTCTCCTGTGTCGTATGTCTGTCCAGGTCATCCGCCTCTGAATCCTTCTGATTAGATTTTTATTTATATAACAATTTGTACTTCCGCACATTTCTACTATAATTACATTTTTATTTTATTTTATTAATTACTTTTTCTAATAATAATTTATATCATGAATTATATTTATTATAATTATTAAAATGAGAAAAAAATAAATAAAATATTAAAATATTATTTGCGACGACAAATGTGGTCGCAATAAATATAAGCAACGTCAGCTAAGTCTGCGTCTTTTGCCACGACTTAATTCAAAAAATACCGTCGTAAATACTTAATGCCATGTCATCTTAACGATTTACCCGACGAAATAATTGCAGCGACGATTGTCGTCACAAATATAATTGCGACGACAAGCTGTTGTCACAAAAATTATTTTTGCGACTATTCAATTGCAGAGACAGGTTTGCGACGACAAGTGATCACTAAAAATTCATTTGCGACGACTTTATATTTATTGCAACGACTTTTTGTCATCGCTAATATCCCTCTTTCTTGTAGTGTAATCAAGAGTACTATGAGATAAAATTAAGACTCATACATTCTAGGGATAGATATATATATATATATATATATATATATATTCATATCAAAGGAAGAATGAGAGAAATATCATATTTAAGATGGTGGTTTATAAACTATTGCATTTTTTTTTAGAATAGGTTAAGAATAGCCTAATTTAATATGTTCTTATTAATATTTGACAATATATGTTGCATGATCTTGATTAATACTACAAAGAACGTTCTTCGTAATTTGAACCTCTCTTATTCTAGGTCTAGAAGATTCCCTAGGCGGCGGGGCGGGGCGGGTAGGCAGAGCTTCCTGATTTGATTCATAGTCTTGCACTTCAGTTCTACATTTATTTAATGGTATAACTCATGGTCAAAGTAATACATGATTACCTCACTGTTATGATGTTTTTTTTTTTTTTTCCCTCTAGCGCATCGCAAAATGAAAGTTTGGAAGTACAAAAGTTGGAGAGAACACATACGAATTACTCGATCGTGAGAATACAATAGTAATAATATTGTTACATGCATGCATCAGGTTATCCATTTTTCTTTCAAAATTGACTATTTCACCACCAAATTCCGAAATCCAAGAACACCAATACAAAGAAAATTCTTGAAGAAAAATAAAAAATAAAAAATAAAAAAGGAAATGATTGTATACTGTGACTATACTCAACTTTGTATGTTGAAGTAGACTAAAACGTAGGCCTTATAATGGTGGCTGGCAAAATAAACGACAACCATTTTTTGGTTATTAATTTAGCCCCAACATGATTTTCTACCCTTCATGTCAATAAATTGGAGTATATATATATATATATATATGAAAATATAATTGTGAAGTTATCTAGGTCAGTTGAAGTACGTATCTTAATTTTCTTGCATGGGGAGTGGAATTGAGTTTTCATGAGAAGAAGAACATAAAGAGAAAATATCCTCCACCGTTCCATTCATGTAATCCCTGAACTTGTCGTACGACATGCATTCTTCAGTCGTTTCGGACTTCAGTAGCTTCATTTCTCCCAAGTTGATCTGTGGGAAGTCTTCCAATTCTAGAGGTGGGTAAGCAAGTTGATAGTGAAGGCTTTCATAGTTTGACATCTGAATTTCCTACAATGAAAATGCACATTTAGACAATATCAACAATATTTACAGAACGTCAAATTTTGTGGGGGAAAAAAATCACAAGGATTGCCACGTCAGATATATTTTTGGGAATTTTAAAAAATCTCCGGAACAAATGCCACAAAATATGGAGCTAAAACTTTTTTGTTGTGGAATTATATGGAAGACTATCAGTATCTTTTTTCAGCGTGAGAAGTGTAAATTAAGAAAAAGAAAAAAGAAACATGCATCTTTTCTTTACTTTTGTTCAAATGTGCAAAACGGGAAAAAATAGTTTTCTGAAAAGGACAATGTGATGATTAGAGATGGTGACCTAGCTATGAGGTGTACAAAGAGGAGCACTTGTGAGAGAAAGATATTTGAGTCAGTCAAAAGAAGTTATGGAAGACAGTGAAGAAAGCCATTTTGAGTCAGCAATATTAATGTAATTGATATTTTTATAAGAAGGGGAAGCTTTAGGAAAAGAGAGTGAGTTTCATTACTTGCTAAAACTTTTGTCACTTTAAGATCAAAAAGACAACTCAAAGGGGCTTGTTTTGTGGGCCATTCCCAACTCCTGTTGACCAATCAATCATGCCGTCGCCATATGATTTTCACTTGTTTGAACATGGCCATCATGATGATTAATGTGCAAGACTAGCTAGTATGTTCTCTCCAAAGTTATTACCATAAATATATACATAAATAGACACAAAATATATACATGTATATATAATATTATGATAAACCCTAAAGAGTTGTGAACATGAAGCCCCTAGTGATGAAAAAGCATCAATATTAAAGCAGATCTTATTGCTGAAAATGTATTGTTGGCAAAGGAGCTAATGATATCTTGCCCTTTATTTTTTATCCTCAAAACAAAAGAACAAAAATCCAGAAGAAGATTCTTGAAAACAGTCATTATTATGGCATCTTTTTTTTTCTTTTTTTTTTGGGTGAAATATCATTTTTGGATGTAATTTATACGTACCTCAATAAGATTGGAGGAACAATCAACACCATAAGAATACAAATCAGCCGTACTGTTTGCTTCATTATCAGAAGCAAAAGGGGCCTGCAAATCATCTGCAACCCCGGTTTCGGTTGGTGTCCCTTGAGTGAGATCCGAAGAAGAGGTTTCGGAAGGAAACAAGGTTTTATTCGGAAAATAGTCATTGTTGAAATTTTGATCATCTTCATTTTCGGTTCCTCTGGAGATCTGATCAAAGCCGCCGCTAGATTCGTTTGCTGTGGCAGCAGATTCCTTTTCTGTTTTCGCACTATTGTTCGACTTTTCGTCTTTGTTACTCTTTGGTATTTGAATTGTTTTCTTGAAGACTCGGCACAGTGCATAAGAATCCTGAGGATGTACATAAATTAAAAATATAAAACATGATCCGTTAAAATCTTTTAGCATCAATTTTGGCCTCTTTTCATGTTCATTTGTAAGAAGTAAGAAACAAGGATCCAAATAAAAGCAACTATAGAGAAAGAAGGGTAAAAACAAAAAAGAAGCAGAAATACGTGATGCTAAAGTCTAAAAGAAAGTTAATAGGAAGTACACCTAAAGCCTAGAACCAAAGACTCTTTCATCATCATCATGTTGATAAGCTCTTCCTTTTTGCGGATAAAGAAAATTAAAGAAGCAGAAGAAAGAAAAGAAAAAAAGAACAGAAACTAAAGAGATTTGCTTTAGTATTGGAGCGTGATATTAACATAAAGACGGATCATGATCTATATTCATTGCATTTATATATCCTCTCTAGTGAAAAAGAAAAGAAAAAAAAAACTCAAAACTGTACATATATATATATATATATATCCATAGTGTAATAGAAAGGTCAAATTCAAATTCTCCTGATCAGAGCCTGCCTTCTTCACTTAATCATATAAAGAGGTTCAAATTTGGAAGACCCGTACTTCTCTTTGTAATTTAATTAATTAGTAAGATTACTATATTGATGATTTTATAAAGATCCAAGACGCAACGACAAAATGAATTAAGTACTACATGATGTGATAGACATATAAATTAAAGGCGAAAACAAAGCATGATAACATCATACTATTTCTTCATATAACCCTAATTCTTCACTTGGACCTTTTCCAAAAGCCTGATATCTCGTTATCCCTCCCTCTTTGGCCTTGTTCTTATATTACCATTTTCACTCCAACTTTCAGGGTATTTAATTGGGGTATAAAGGAAGCCGACAAGCAGGCTGAATTTAATCAAACAGTAGAAAAGAAGGGGTTTTAAATTTCCTTTTTTGTCTTTTTGAATAAACAGAAATGTATTATTCAAGTTATTGTCACGAGTAAACAAAGATGTTCTGCTGCATATAACTTGATTAGTTAATTATTACAGCCACTACTTTTTACTATTGCCAACATATATATATATATATATGTATTTAAATGTATGCTATATATAACAATCTATACATATAAATATATCCGTACCTTTAAAGTTGAGGAAGCAGCGCCAGAAAGAGAGTCTTCAATGAGACGATACTCATGCATAACCCAGTTAGTCCTGATGCCATGTGGGGCTCTTCCTCTGTAATAAACCAATGTCTTCTTCATTCCGACCGGTCGGCGCTGCGGCTGCACCGGCCGGTCCTTCCCAGTCGCCTTCCAGTAACCAGCTCTTGTCGCCCTATTCGTTCTCGACCCATTAGGGTATTTTCTGTCCCTAGGGCTGTAGAAATACCACTCCATGTCTTTGCTCGGCAAATACGACTTATCTGTAATTCAAATCAATATGCTTAATTGAGTCTATACAATTTATTCAAAAGGGAAATTAAAAGAGAAAACTAGTGTCAACAATTAGTTAGGGTTTGCTCAAGTTAAAGAAATTTGTATCTTCTATATATGCACATATATAATATATTATTCACGTACACTTGTACATATATTCAGAGAAGTTTTTTTTTTTTTTTTTTTTTGGGGGGGGGGGGGGGGGGCATCTACTACAATATTTGTGCATTATATCTAATATAAGTACCTGGTAAATCCCATGGCTCACATTTGTAGAGGTCAACTTCTGGAATAATTTCGAGCTCGATCGTTTGACCTGTGATTTTTCGATCTAGATAATAAGCTACCAGCTCTTCATCTGTTGGATGGAACCTAAACCCCGGAGGAAGACTCATGGGTGCCATTGCTGCAGTGGAGAGAGAGAGAGAGAGAGAGAGAGAGAGAGATGCAGTACTAGTGAGCTAGAAGAGAACAAACCTGGAGAACGTGAACTAAAACTGTCTTGTAGAACATGGGATTAAATAAGACACTGTTGGGGGATCAAAGCTTTTGAAAATGCCCTTTTATTTACTACAAAATTATCTCCACTCCTCTATATATTGATGAGATAGTAAACAATATCTCATCAGTGGGAGTGGTAGACAGGGTAATTATGACGCTGAAATGGGGGTAAAAGTGTAAAGGAATATTTCTGGCATACATGATATTTATAGGGGTAAATAGTACTTTGGCTTTAGGGGAGATTCTATGTGTGAGGCATAGTGTGAAAACCCAGAGGGAGGATAAGAAGCTTCTCAGCTTTTGTCTGCTCAGAAACTGACAAAAAATTGGAGGCCCCACACTAAAAGCTGCGTGGGCCACCCGACCGTCCATGGCCTACAACACGCAATACTATGTCCTAGATCGAGCTACCTCCTCTCTTATTATAATTTTTAATCACTATTGTAATCATACGTATCGTCTAAAGTATTTATGCCATGCATATCATATCAAATTGTTTGCTAGGCCGTTAAGTATACCTACTGCTTACTAAACTATAGAAAATTAAAACAATTATTATCAATGACGTTATCATTTCTCAATATGGCTTTTTATTTCGTAATTATTGATTGGCCTATATTATAATTTCTCATTTCGTTCATTCTTTTGTGGATCATATCATTCAATTAGGAGTGTCAAGAAATGAAATATTATGTTTTAAATTATGAGTAAGTGATATGTGATCATGTGCACATATTTAATTTGGGTATATGATCGTTGTTATTTTTCTAATCAAAACTATGTCGTGTCTTAAGCGTGTGTAGAGATTTAGGCAAACAATATTAAATAATTACAAGAAAAAAATTGCGTCTATCATTGCGCGCACTTTTACAATGTCATGCAAAAGTGCTTCTATCCTAGCTATGATGATACTATATGTTTCTATCCTTGCTTATGTATTCTCTATCTACATTTTACATCTCTTTCTTGTTCGGTTAAATTACATTATAATTCTTATCTATTTTGTTATCTTTTTTGATTAAGGGATAGTTTTCTTTTATCATTAAGGATAGATTAGTCTTTTAATTATTTCCTCCAATTACTCTATATAACCTTTTTTTCTAGTATATTTCATTATATACAAGTGTTCAATAAGAAACCCTGACTTTCTTTTGACCCTATTTTTGTTCTTAAATTTATATGTATATATGGTATCAGAGCTATAATTTTCATGCACGATTTTGTGAATCCGTAAAATAAAGCATCACCATTCTCGTCGTTTGCACAATTAGACTTGCAAGCTAGCTTGAATAATATCGCATTTGGTATTGAAATTGAAGCCGTGACATATATTGCAATTGATTTTGGAGACAAACGTAATATTTCGATTCAAAGCTTTTGTAGTCTTGTCCTTTTTTTTTTTTTTTTTTTTTTTTTCTCTCTCTCTCTCTCTCTTTTTGGAGAGGGGGAGTTGGGGTTTACAAACCCATTAGTTAGAATTCACCCTTACAAAACTCGCTTGTAAGGGGTGGGAACACGATGGTTAATAAACCCACTAATCGTTTTAAATTTTATATCCTATGTGACAATATTAGTATCTAACATTCCACCACACTCCACAATCGTCGTCTACGGCGGCCCATTTTCCCAGCTAAATGACGCTGCAAATCTCGTCTTCTATTAAGTAGCAGCTCTACCTAAGTCGCCCTATCATAAGGAAATTGTTACAAAATTGTAGCTCATGCTAGGACATCCGATATCCCACAATTGACATGGCGGTTCATACAAACACTACATTTGGACATAAACACCCATTTATGTTTGAGATCTTAGCCAGATGCTATTTCTACCTCTTCGCACATAGGTTCGTTCAGCAACACGAAATTGTCATCTTTGAAAATTGTAGTAAATAGTAGCTTTCTGAAATTAATTATAACAAATAACATGGTTTAAAATTAATTGTAAGCATATTTTATACTCTACCGAAGAAAATAAAATAAATTACAGCAAATGAAATTTATTAGAATTATATATATAAGTGAAAATATATAGTAACTACAACAAGGGTAATTCTTGGAGGAGAATAAACTGGGGGGTATTTCGGAGTTTCTATTTGTTTGTGCAAAATATATATACTACTAATTTTTATATCTCAAAAGTTATGCTATTAAGTTTTGTTTCATTTTTGAAATATTTTATTTCTTTCATTCCCCCATGAATCTTTATATACTCTAAAAAGAAAGTCAGAGTCCAAAATTAGGGTTTTAAACTAGAATTACTAGTTTTATCGTTTTAGCAAATTTGTTCGTCAAAAACAAATTTGATATCTATAAAAGTCAAATTTTATTATTTGAATTGGATGGTTCTATTCACACAACTTATATAATATTCTCACATAAAATGACAAAAATAGACAATTATAATAAACTTAATTATGTAATTAAATTTTATTATTAAAAAGAAACTAATGATGAGATTTTTTTTTCTCTCCTCACATACCCATATGCTCTATCCCAATAATATTAATATAACTTTTCATTTACTATTTTTTGTTTGACAGCTGCTCTGTCGCTTTTTTTTTTTTCATTTCACAGTGATTATTCTTTTTGCTAATCATTTCGTTTTTTATTCTTATAAAGTTGCATGGATTTCTTACTTTTTTCGTTTCATTATTTTCTTTGCTTATCTTGTTTTACCATTTTGCATTATTTTTTATTTCTTTTGTCATTTGTAATTACTTTTTTTAGCTGTTTAGAAAGAAAGGATATTACAAGACAATTCAAAATCATTCTGTGCATATTGTTCAGCTTTTGTATGAGTAAAATGACTTTTACTTGTGAAATTATAGATAAATCCTTTATATTTCTATAAAAAAATAATAGATTAGTTTCTTTATATATGAAAAAAAAAAAGATTTCATGCCTAAAGCTTCAACCAAAAAAAACATAGAGAAATAGAGAAATTATAAATACTAAAGTAACAAATTAAAATGAAATTATGAGTGTGAAAATAAAATTGAAGCGGTAAAGAATTATTAATCTTATGAAAATAGATATGGGTAATTTTAAAATAATAGAAGTTTGTAAAAAATAAGTTTAATCATTTTTAAATTGCGTAGGGTGAGCATTTAAAAGGAGGTGCGAGGAGTAATTAAAGGTGTGTGAATAGAACCACTCTTTTGAATTTATCTTACATTTATTTTATTTTTATCCTAAAATTGTGTTCCTTGTCCCATTTTCACCTCCAACCTTCAAAACATTACGAATTGCACCCTAAACAACACTTCTTGTCCCGAGTTTGGCCATTCAATCACAAAAGTCATTATTACGCGCTTAGTTAATAAAGGGTATTTCAAATAAATCACTCCTAAATAAATTCATAAGAAAAAGAAACGAAAATAAAAATTAAGTTCTCTCTCCACGAGCTTGTTTAATAATTAACAAAGTATATGAGAATTAAATTTCTTTGAATACAACTTAAAAGCACGATTAGTTTAATTTATCTTAATTAACAAAGCATGTAAGACTCGCACCGTTGATTCTATTGAGTTTTAAACAGTTTTTTTATTTTTTATTTTTAATGAAGGGCCAAAGAAGAGACGAATAACATAACTTGGGGGTCGAAAGTGAAGTTAATCCTTTATCTTAATCTGATATTGGTAGTGAATTTTGTATGGTTAGTGTCAAAATTGTATACCATGACGTGTCAGGTCAGATTCTCGGTCTACTGGATAAAAAATAATGACCTACCGTGTTGAATTTTGATCTGAACTAATTTAGAATTTGTCACGATAATTTTATGACATTCGTGTGCTCACGGTGTGTAAATATTAGAAGAACATTCATTATTTTTGACAGTCCAAAAACCACAAATATTGAACGCGTATATGGAAGGTGAGAGAGAAATGGAAAGATAATGTCACATATCAGAAAAATTAAAAGTGTCGTTATATTTTTTTAGTAGTGGCCTTTATTTTAGGAGTCTCCAATAGTTATCAAAATTCCACTAAATTAGGAATCTAACAACTTTGCAACCGAGTCAACCCGACTATGCGTATGTATATTTGAATTTCGATTTAAGATGACAAAATTTTTTTGATATTGTAAATTTCAGATTCATCCGATAGAACCTGAAAATAAATGTACTTATCCATTAGATTTCCACCTTCTTATATGTGTAATTAATCACCTCATGCAAATCAAAGCGAGAGATCAGAAACAAACAGAGAAATCAGGCACTGAAAGAAAGAAATTAATAAGAAAGGATAGTAATGTTCTTTTAATCATTATTATTTATATAAACTGGTACATATATATATATATATATCAAACGGGAAAGAAGTCTTTTATCACAAGAGCAGCTTAATGACTTCTAAAGAGGGGCCCAGCATCATCCTCGAATAAATCTACCTGGCACACCGTCACACTCTACTTTTGCTTTCTGTAGAACCCCCTCTTTTATTTTTCCAATTGTCATCCAAAACCACTTTTCCTTTTTTCTTTTAATTTTTGCCAATTTTTTATCGTCTCTGTTTACTGGCCCCTTTAGTTCCTTTTCTTAAAATATCATTTTCACTTGGGTAAAGACATACTTAACAACTTTAATGATTACAACACAAAATCTTTGACTGCTCTCTCTCTCTCTCTCTCTCTCTCTCTCTCTCTCTCTCTCTCTCTCTCTCCCACCACTTATACAAAGAGAAATATTGCTAGGTTTGGAAATGGATACATAAACATTAATAAATTATTTGGCGCATTTTTTTGGGCTGAATATATAAACAGTTATATGAACTTTAAGCTAGAAGTACAGATACATATACTTATTCAGTTCAGTAATCCACTATATAGTTTCATTCCCAATGGAAAGAAAACTGAAGTTTTAAGCCACAATAATTGATGATCACCAACTTACATAATATAGTACGTAATACATATTTCGTTAGGGCATGTGGTTTTTTACACCTCAGCCATCGTTCTAGTTTGAGTTGTACTTGGCCAATTGCATTGGGAGAGAGAGAGAAGAGGGTAAGATAAATATATATATAAATATATACATACATACAAATATATATATATATATATAGAGAGAGAGAGAGAGAGAGAAGTGGTTTAAGGTGTTTTGCCGAAAGACCTTTTCAATACTATAGTCTTTAATCTTTATCAACCGTCTGGCTCACAATTTTCGACCCGCAGAAATCAACAGCTAACTAATGTCGTCAATCTTTTTTATGCGACTTATCATGGAAGAATGTGTAGTACTAAGGGCCGGGGAGCGTTTTGATTTTGCATAAAGAGTATTAAAGATCATTTGAGATTCCAAACTCATCTATTTTACCAATCGCATATGCTCTTACCGATTAAAGTTGTAGTAAAAAGAAAATGTGGGGATTCATGCCCTCACCCCGCCCACAAGTTCCCACATTTATATGATTCTTTCTAGCTATATATATCACACATAAATTTGTCCTTGCCACGTTCCTAGCTCTATAAATCACATGGGTTTTATTCATTTTATATTAATAAAGAGAGAGATATTAAAAAATATAAATAAATAAGTAAACAGGACATAGAGAGAGAGAGAGAGAGAGAGAGAGAGAGAGGTGTATGTTAAACGGAGCCCTAAAGCCATGCAACCTTTCACACGATCATCCTCTGGACCAGAAGAGAAAAAAAAAGAAATATAATAAAGGAAAGCAAAATTAAGTGATAAAGCAAACAGAGGGGCCAAAGGGTGGGCATACATGGGGCAATGGGCTTGTGGAAGACTGTAGATCAGTGTGGTGATCTACGAGGTTGTCTAATATATATATATATATATATATGTATTATATGTATATGTACATGTATGTGTATGTGTATATGTATTAGTTGTGAAAGCATTAGATTCCCAAATTGTCGGCTCCGCCTATCATTTTACATTTTAGTTTGTGCCCACAAAAGACAAAAAGATGATCATGTTCTGCAGATTCTTGGCTTTTGTTCCCAGGTATGATTTGTAGCTTTCATGTGGGTTCTGCTACCCTAAATCCATATTCATATATACATCTGTGATACATATATTGGCGTTTGGTAGTCACATTCCAATAATAAAGTGCAAGACATCATGTACTACTGGATTATATATATATATATATATATATATATATATATTAAAGTCTCAAGAGGAGTAGTTTAGGTTCGTAGCATAAAAGACTTCAGGCTCATTTGTTAATGATAGTGCACTCGTAATGTTGAGTAAATACTACTTACCCACACTATAAAATTTACAGATAGAATTCATTTTCTATTTGCGATAGTAGTACTGCTTAATTTCGATGATACTCTTAAATATTTTTCTTTGTTAATTACAAGTGCACCACTGGTATAATATAGTACATGCATGTGCAAAAATCAAATAGGCAGCTAGCCTTAGAATCGTGCTTTCGCAGAAACACTAGTAATAATTGGTCGATCTTAACAGTACATACACTGATTTTTTCCACAAATTATAGGGATTATAACCCTCTTTTTACAACAAACAGCTTATTTACTCAAGCTAACAGTAACTAGCTGTTCATCCGTCGTAGCTTGAATTCTTGCTCTCCTTTCTCTTTGGTTTACAAAAAACTTGTGAAAATGATTTTGATTCAATTGAAGTGTGTGTGTTCACAAGTAAACGAATCGCAAAAGTAATAAAGTGTATCTAAATACAGATATCGTCTCATAGAGATTAAGTTTTTACAAGTTAAATTAAATATCGTAATTACAATAACTATAACTTTATCTAGACAATCAAATTTGAGTGATTGTAGCAATTAAAACAATAAAATTAACTAACAAAGCAAGTAAAGAAGTAATTTCGAAACAAGAAGGGATCGAAAGGAACTCTGATAGTATAAAGGCGGCTAGGGATCCGATTTCATCCTACCGAGCTATGCTAATTCGATTCTTAAGCTTGTTAACTAATTTCACTCAATTCATTAATCTTAAGTTTTTGAAAATAATTTCGCTCCTTCTCCCCCGAGTGCCGAGTAAAATAGTATGCAAGACCCAATTAAACAATATCCCTATTAGCCTAACCAAATCAAGCATTCATTAAGCAACCTAATATTGATTACCAGAATTAATTGACCTCCCGAACTCAACTAATTGTAGGTTGTGCTTTCCCAAATCCAATATGTGAAAGTAACTCTTCCGAACCTAAATCTACACATCTATATCTCTAATTCAATGGATAATCAAATTAGACAATAAGCATAGAGAAACACAAATGCATTGAAGTGAAAATACATTAACAAGCATATATAATTTTTCATAACGTAACAACAATAAAACTACATCAAACTCCTAACTCTAAAGAGTTTAACTAGAAGTATACATCAATAATCCCATAGCATAAACCATAAACAATCCAAATCTCATATCCATGGTTTGCACACAATCAAGAAAAATACTAATTCTGGAAGATAAAAGAGAAAGGAGAAGAAGGAAATAAAACTTGTTGAAGAACAAACTCCAAATCTTCAAGCTCTCGTCCAAACTCCAAGCATGCTCTCCAAAACATCATATTTTCCTCTTTTGGTTTTGTTTTTTGTGTTTCCAAGTGTCGCCGAGTGATTCTTAACTCATTTCTATTTATACTCCCCTTAAAATCAGTACAAATGAAGCCTTAAATGATTGCATAATGCGTGGAGGTGCTGCAGCATATCACTTACCCGCTACAGCGCTATTAGAATTTTTAAGAAAACCCTAACAGCGCAGACAAACCCACTGCAACGGGTGTTTTTCCCGCTGCAGCGGCTTTTCAGGAATCGTAGAAGAGCTGCAGCACCTCAGAAAGGCACTACAGCAGGTTTTGAAGTTGCTCA
The DNA here is from genome assembly GCF_000414095.1 of Morus notabilis. Taxonomy (NCBI): domain Eukaryota; kingdom Viridiplantae; phylum Streptophyta; class Magnoliopsida; order Rosales; family Moraceae; genus Morus; species Morus notabilis. The sequence continues at coordinate 326,292 of NW_010359376.1, read as the reverse complement.
AACTGATCAATTCACTGCAGCGAGTTCTTTTAGCCCCGTTGTAGTGCTTTAAAATGCTGATTTAACTCTATTTGCACTCCTTTAAGCTCTTTTGAAGACCTTTTATTCCTAATTAGCATAAACGTACAAAAATAATAGAAAGACACAATAAAAACACAATAATAGAGCCAAAAACCAACAAAATTAGCTAAGGTTGGTAATGCAAATAATTGAACTATCACTAGCACTTTTTTAATTTACATAACTCTAATTTTTTTTCTTTTTTAGTCTTGTTGATTTTCCTCTTTCCTTTCCTCCTTTTTTGGGTCGGTTCATTTTTAAAAAACAAAAATTCCTAGTAATTTTGTAACATACTTCTTTTATTTGCCTCATTCTCCTATTTTCTGATACTAATAATATAATCACTACAAAAGAAAGGTAACTTTCATGACAAAAATTTAGCTCCGATTAATATGATAAGAGTTAAATCCATCAGAAGTCTTTAAATTTTTTTCCTTTTTTACAATTAGTCCCTGTATTGAAAATAATTATATACGAATTTAAATTTTTAACTTTTTAAATGTCTTAAATGTAGTCTCTCTGTTACTATTCCGTTAAATTTTGAAGGAATAAATTCATGAATCTTTTAACTCTTCAAATGTCTTAAATTTAGTATCTTTGTTAATATCCTGTTAAATTTTAGAGGAATAAATTCATAAACAGTCCCTTATCTTTTTTCTCTCTCTAGAATTAATCTCTGTAATCAATTTTGTCTCAAAAATAATCCCTACACTCAAAAAGTATCTCATAAATAGTCCCGTGCTAAAATTTGAATGGATATTGTTAACTTTGTGTCATCAAAGGAAACTGAATTATCTTATCTCTTTAGAAATAATCCCTATGTTAAAAGTTTAATTAAATTTAATCCCTAAGTAAAATATATAAATAGGACAAATTTTATACATTCCATGAATTTTATCACTTGTGTCAACATGCCCTCTGAACTTTAAAACATATATGGTGTGCCCTCCGAACTATGACATGTCTCCAACTTTGCTATTCCATTAACTCTTTTAACATAAATACTTATAAATTCTCTCTCTTTTGTCACGTGTGTCAACATATCTCTTGAACTTTAAATGTACTTATAGTGCTCCCAAACTATGATATATCTCTAATTTTTTTCCTTCCATCTTGATTTTATTAATTTTTTGAACGAAAATATTAATATGATTTGATTGAGTATGATATTCGGGGTTTATGAAATGTCTTTCCATCTAAAAATATTAGTTGGCTAGAGACCATTGAGAGAGAGAAAATGAAGGGAAAATCTATACAATGTAATGGGTCGGTTAGATTTTTTTTTTAAAGTACGTAATTCAGAACGTACAATAAGTACGTTTTAAAATTTAATGGGTCACTACAAGAAATAGTAGGTTTAACGACTCAAAACTAACGAACGACAATTATCTATTTTTTAGTGGAGTGAATTAATAATTTTTTGTACCGAGTGGTATTCTGTTTTTTCGATGTAAAATGTAAAAAAGATGGGCCAATAGAGGAATAAGTGGGCCTAAGAAATTGAGGCCCAAGGAGAATCTGGACCCTCATACTCAATAAAGGAGTCTCTTGGAAAAAATTCTGTGGAATTCTAGAGAGAGAGAGGAGAGTGAGAGAGGAGAGAGAGAGATGTCGATACTGTGGGAGAAGAGCGGGACATGGAGGTGGATAGTGAGGAAGAGCAGGGACTCAAAGCCATTCTTCTTGGCGTTCGCCACCGTGTGCGGCGTCGTTCCAGGCGTAATCGGCTACTGCGTCATGCAGTTCACCTCCTCCCGCAGCGAACACCTTGAGGCCCAACTCCGCCAGAAAGCCCGTCCCGAAACTCTCGTACGCAAACATTTCATTTTTTTTTAATTTTTGATTTTGATTTTGATTTCATCATCATCAATTGCATTAATTTCTTCTATTATAATTTATGCATATGATAATCGTATTATGATTGTTGTGTTTGTATAATTCTTTTTTATTTTTCCTTCCTAATCTCACATACAAAATCAAAATCCAAAATCATAAAATCAGATGATGGGGCAAGTGAATCGGGAGAGATTGGCGGAGTTTCTGGGAGAGCTGCAGAGGAAAGAGGACACAAATGATCGTTATGTTGCGGCGCTGAGAGGAGAGACCTTGACCAGAAAACCCTATGTCAGAATCCAGCCAATTCCTAAACCTGACAACAACAACAACAACAACAACAAGGAGGATGAAAACAAGCAATTGCCCAAGAAGTAAGTAGCTATATATAGGAAAGAAATCATCATAATATCAGAATTCGATGTTAGATGTGGATTTGGATTTAGTGTTGGTTTGGTTACTTGTTCACTCTGATCATGTCAAGCCAAGTACTACAATTTTGTGGGTTGTAGCTATTCATTTTGTTTTCATATCTATGTTTAATACGAATTTCTGCTATGTCAGAAGAAAAACCTCGTTATAAAAATTAGCAGTGTTTCTTTCCTTTCCCCTTCCCCTGTTATTTTGATGCTATAAATATCTTTGTTTGAATGATTTTCCATTTGAGGTTAGGCTAAAACATGTTGATGTTGGGTTTGAATACGATTTCATTCAAGCTTTTGGAAAGTGTTTTCACTTACCTTGACATTTGTTCCATTTTTATTTATTTTATAATCATTCGTCGAGGATGTAGTGTTTTTTTTTTTTTTTTTTAATTCCTAAATCCTACTATGGAGGAGGAAAGCACTGAACGTAGGATAGTACGATTTATGAGCAATAGTTGAGGATGTCGTCTTTTCTGTCATGTTCATGAATTGACTTTGTAGTTCGGGGTTGTTTGGAAGTGCTTCCCAGACAGTTTTTCACAGAATTGTTCTGAGAAAGTAGTCTTCGTCGGTGCGACATAAAAAATGCCTCAAAACAACACGTTGCCATGAAAAGTAGGATCTTCGTCCTATTCTATGAAATTTACATGCTATTTGATGTTTACATGATTTTGATATGATCTTGCCTTCATAAACGGGTAGTACTGGTAGGAATAGTTTGCATATAAGTCGTCTTTAAAAAATTTCTCTGAGTTACGTAAATATAAAAGGCATTCAAGCTAGTCCTTTCGAAAATTATTGTGAACAAATTTTGGAGATTGTTTAAGCTATTCTTTCTGCCGTTTATTTTCAGAGATTGATCGTGTTAGTATGAAAAACAGTTGTTGGCCCACCGTCTGATAGTTTAAGCTTTTGGGAGAATTAGTGATTTAACAGTTTGTTCCATGTCCGAGTAGTTTTGGATGTCATATGACATCTTAATCCATCGAGATCCGGCAAGCCATCCGACATCTGTGTTATATTCTATGCAAGCTTACTTTGATCTCTGTCATAATAGTAATTGAAGTCAAATGGTTTGAGCTTGGAAGCAACCTATTATTGATAGGCGAGAACAGACTACTATTGGCTGCTTCGCCTATTCATCTATGTTGGGAGTGTAAATAGTTCGGGTTTGGGTGGTTTCCAGTTAAATCCCATCTTAAACAGAGCTCCTCGAGTTTTCATTGTTATTGAAAATGCAACTGAATCGCCTTGTGAGGTGAAACTAATGCGACCCGACCCATCAGTCTTCAGATCTATTGATTTTAAGAGTCAGACTTGCTGAGAAACTAGAAAATAGGGGACAGAGGATGACACAAGGGTTTTGGTCGTTGGGGGCAATGACTAGGCTTCTTCACAAGCCCGAGACTATGGAGAACCTGGCGACGACGGCAGTCGCATTGGTCGATTTTGGTTTCAACCCACCAATGTCAGTTTTCCAATGCTACATCGACTTCATGGGTTCGGTGTGTTAGTTTCTGAGACGGGTTTGATCTTTTGTATAGCCCTATGTATGTGTACTTATGTTAATAAAACTGAAGATAAAAAATAAACACCTTGGTTTATTAAATTTTCTATAGATGTATTGTTAAATTAAGGCTGAAACCTTTTTCATCAGTCTGAATATGGGTAAAAAGAGGCCATTTCGAAAACATTAGGGCTTGTTCTTTTAGAGTTTAACTTGAGTATAATTCTTGAGTTGAATTTGAGTTATAATTTGAGTTGAAGTTATAATTTGAGTTTGTGTTTGGTTATGTACATTTGAGTTATGGTTTGAGATAAGAATTTTTTTGAGTTTGTGTTTGAGTGAGTCAAAACTTGAATTTGTATTTAGATAGTATTTTAATAAAAACTCAATACTGATGAAAAATTTTAATAGGGTATATGGGTGTGGTTTTATTCATTTTTTCGTTATCAACACATAGAAAAAAAAAATCATCTCAATCAGAATTAAAACGAAAAAGTTATAGCATTTTTAAGAATAGAAAAAACATTGTTTATTAATTTGAGTTCGAGTTTCTAAACTCGAGTTGAAGAGGAAACTTGAACTCGAGTTTTAGTCCCAAACTCAAATTTGAACTCGAGTTTAAACTCGAGTTCAAATTTAAAAGAATATAAACTCGAATAAAGTTGTAATTCGAGTCGTCTTTTTTTGAGTTTTTTACTCAAAAGAACAAGCCCTTAGTTGTTTTCCCGTACAGCTCCAGAAACTTCATGTTTCTCATTATTTCTATTGGACAAGCAAAGCATATGAAATGAAAAAAACGATAACACAACGAGACTGCTCATGCTGGATTTAGGATATTAGAATTACAACTGACATTTGACATTATAAATGACAGATAGAGCTTTATACCGTGCATAAATATATGCCTGTACATGTACTTTATGCATACACACATAAGCATATGAGTTACAGAAACAGGAATGTGCGTTTGAGTGGGAAAGCAAGGAAGATCAAAGAACACAGTTTGCAAACTGAGGAATGAAACAATGCCTTGTTGTCGTCAACCGGTAAACACCCTTAGACGGCTGTTGATCGGTTTGCGGCAAATGGGACATACGGACACTCTTGCCCCACAGTCTCTACACGTCTGCAATAAAACGATTGTTGTCAACTTCTTTTTCACTTAAGGCAGAGAAGTTAAGCAACAGAAGAAAAATCACTGCCTTTTCAATACTATTAGAACTATTTTAATGCCTAATTTCATAAGTTGTTGAATCAAAGGCTAGCACAGTTACTAAAGAATAATTGTTTAAGAAGTTTAACTAGTTATACGATGCACAAAATGGGGGGAATAAATCCATGTGAAAAAAGAAGTCTGACGTTATGCTACTTATAATTAATTGAAATATATATTTTCACCAAAAATTTTTAAAATATCTGCAACAACATATAGCTATTAAAATTTGAGAGTATGGATCTGGCTGCAGTTTTGCATAGAAACAGCAGATAATACTTAGTAGTAAATTGTTGTAAGGATCTCACCATGTGTCCGCAATCAAAAGCCAAGTCTTTCCCATTAGTCAGGCAAATTGGGCATACCTGTATTTCAAATTGGATTAAAACAAACATATCAGAAATATTAAAACAGTGGGAAAACCTATATGCCTTGTAAACGTCAGATTGAATTTATTCACTCTCTTTCACTTCTCTTTATCTACCAACAGCCAAGAAATTAGAGCACAAAGTCTATATTACAGCAGTAGTTAAGTATGCTAGCTTAGATTGTTCACATACCATCTGACTTCGTTCATCTGCTGCGTCTGCTGGAGAGTTGCTCAGTTGGCGTGGCAGTGAAGGACGTGAATAAGGAGCTGGTGGAGGGCGCGCAACAACCTTCTTCGCCTTTCCTGTTGTCCGTCTTTTTGTCCGATAGAATGGACATGAATCAGAAAAATATGCAAAGACAAATTTCAGTCAAGTGGTGTTTCTGAAGAAGCCAATGTCTCCTTTTATGCTTGAAGAACTCTCTACAACTAATCAGCAAGGGAGGAAAAAGAAAAATTTTATGGCGTTAAGCACTTCAGTTTCGAATCCTACCCAAGAATACCAAACTCAACTGCTGCTTTATATTGGATTGGGACTTCCATAAGAGCAGCTAGAGCGAAAGCTGTTTCTTTGTCTGAAGAACTTGTACTCTTAGTCATAATGTCAGTAAAGTTAACAAACTACATGAAAGAAACAGAACAAGGAGTAAGAAAATTAACATATCTTGTGTGTGACAATGTAAACTGAATGCATACATAATCAAAGTTTAAACTTTCAGACCTTAATGCCATACCTGAAAGTTATCGAAATCACGTGCAGGGATCTTATCATCGAAATTCCTCATGTCTTCCCAAGGTCCGTCCCCAACTCCGACAAGAATAATGGAGAGCGGATATGAACTGGTTACGCAAAATTTTTCAAATTGTCATATTTATTGTGATAGCTTAAACCAAAAGACTTATTGCCCAAGATCTTTGCAGCAATGAGTGCAAACAAAAGCTGTACTTAGTATGAACATTCACTGTCAGAAATATGAAGAGATGAGATAAGACTATAAGGCCAAGAAAATGTCTCGAGGGACAACCTTGCATCAACAATCGCTCTGATTGTTTCCTTCTCTTGCGGACTCAATTCGTTCTCACGCGTGTTTACACTCCTTGTAACCTTTCGCAAAAGAAGAAACAAAATCATGCTTAACAAGGTCATATATGTGAGAAACATATATTTTGTAGAGGAAATCTTTTCAGTTTAAACCTGGCCATCTGCAATAATAACCAATACATGGTATTGGCCACCACTTTTCTCCACAATGTCTATTGCCGCATCGACCACAGGAGCATAAGAAGTTGGCCCTTTAAGACAAAGATATATCTATGAGGATGTAGTGACCCTTGTTATGATAAGAAAATTGCAATAGATAAGATTATGCGCTTTTGAAGCACATAAATAACAATTTCGTCAGTAAAAAGCATAATTACCAACGAAATGAGCATTTAGTCAGTGAAGGTCCGGTGGGGGGCGACCAGTGGATCAACATTTCCTTCTCTTTTGGATTGGCGCCCCTCCGTGCCACTCTT
>NW_010359376.1:308869-319219 GCF_000414095.1 Morus notabilis | reverse complement strand
CTCTTTCCCGACATAATGTTTCCGTTTGGGAAAGACGGGGAAATCACAGAGCACAAAATGTTTGCACCCCCAGTATTTTTTAGATTTTTTGATAAAATATTAGTAAATTTTAAAGGTGTGGAAATTTCGTGCCGGCGGCTGTTTTACCTCCTTTTTTTCGTTGGAAAAAAAAATGTTGCAAGTTTGGAAAATATTAAAAAGAGATGAAACCAACCTGCAAGTCGCAAGTTTGGAACTACTTTTTTGTAGCAGGACAAAACTTCTTCAAAACCATGGCAAGGAGAGTGGTCACTGTGGAAGCTAAACACTTCTGTATCATGAGTGGTAGCTATATGGTGGGGGAAAAGAAAAAACAATAAAGTAAATCCAGTTATTACATCTTGAAGTATTGCTGGAAAAACATGTAGAACAGCAGAAGAATGAGATGAGAGAATACCGTCACCGAAACCGAAACAAGGAATTAAGTTGTCTTCATCAAAGGGGGCCAGAGTTTTTCCAACAATGGAGATCGCCTTTTCATACGGATTAGGCGTGCTGCCAATTGCGTGCAGGCTCCGGTTATTGAACGAAACTTTCCCTTCAATACAAACATTGGTGCATAATTGGCTTCAGAGCTCTACAAGTCAAATGGAAAACTATTCTTTTCCCAAGCAGAAAATAAGCACAAAGAAGCCATAATCCTTAACATCCTTGCATCACTTCGGAATTAAAACAAGTGACAACGTTGTTTTCTGGGAGAATAACTGATGTATCATGGAAAAGGAGGGGCAACATAAATTGCATTTACACGATATAATATATACTTGCAAGCATAAATAATGCATAACCAATTCAGTTAAGTTTGAATGTGAACAGAACTCAATCGAATAGAGACCGATTGGTAATTGAGACGGTTACCGAGACAGAGCATATGAATACGTTTAATGTGATTGAATTGTTATTGGAATAGAATGACAATTCCTAAGAAACAGTTATCCTTATATTTTGGTTGAGCAAAGAGTATATGAATACGTTTTGGTTTGATGAAATGACTATTGGAATGAATGATAATTCATAAGAAATAGCTATGCTTACGTTTGGTTGAGCAAAGCATATGTGGGTAAATATGATTAGATTAAATGAGTATTTGAATGGAATTCTTATGTTTGGTTAAGTATAGAGTTTATGAGTGCGTTTAGTTTGATGAAATGAATATTCAAATGGAATGACAATTTTTAAGAAACCATTATTCTTATAAATATATTTTATCGCTATATCTTAATATTTACCTTAAATTACCTCTCCACTATTCTAATATAAATATATTATAAAAACCTAAACCAAGGATAATATTTATCAAAAAAGTTATTATTACATTTCATTCCAATAATTAACTAAACAAAATAACTATGATTCCATGTGGGTTTTAATATTCAACCAAACATTGTAATTAGAAAAAATCAATCATTCTATTCCTACTCCAATTCCATTATCTTTTCATTTAAAAAAATAAATAAATCCATTATATTTGTATTCTTGTGCACATTCTAATTCCATCGAACCAGAGATCAGCTGTGCAGTACACAAACCTGTCCATTCATTGCTTTTCGTAAAGTCAATTCCTAGAATGAGATTTGATGATTCTAGACCTTCTTTCCGCAAGGCCTCTGTAACCTGAAAGGGGGTTGCACGTTAATGTGACTTGTGTTGACAACAATGGTCAACAGAGACTATGAAACAATAGTTTCATATGGATGTAAACGAGTGTAGCAACACAATAGTTTCATATGGTAAAAATAGACCAGTAGTCATAGTTGTACGCATAGCCTAACAATAATTTCACACTCGATGTAGAGTTCAAATCCCCACACCCCAAATCTTTCTCCTAAAATGTAGAAATGGATGTGATTATTTTAGGGCATTTACAAATCTAGAAATCAAATTATTTAGGTTGTTTACTAACTTGAGTATCAAATTTCCATGCAAAGATCCTTTGGCGTGGGGAGATTTCACCCCATATTCCGCGCTGTCTATGCTTATTCATTAAGTTTAGCTTATTGAATATTGACCAACTCTTGTTTTAGCTTTTAATGATCAAATCCACAAGGATCATAACATATCAAATAAGATAATGGAAAGCATGCTTTGTGCAAGGAAAAGGTAGTTGTGGACTTCCATTCTCAATATCATGTCTGGCAAATGTGAGGCTTTGTCCGCACATTCTCGACAATGCCCTCGCGCTCCAAATCCTAGAGCTCCCATTAGACTCTCCATCCCTCTTTTTCTCACTTTCTCTGCGTTTTTGTCTCTCTCTCTCCATCTATCTATCTTTGTGTTTCCTTCTCTTTCTGCATTTCAATTTGTACATCAAACTCTCTCTCCCTCTCTCTCTTCGCGTGTCAAACTCTCTCTCCACGTTTCAACCTCTGACCAACCAAAGGGGGAAAATGTGAGCTCCAAAGCATGTATTCAAAGGGGAATCGTATTCAAACAAGTGTTTGTTTGCGAAACGTAAAAAGGGGTTTTAACTCTTGATGTGACGTTTAAACCATAAAAAACAAAGGTCTCGTTCATTTCACCGATTCGAGTTTTTAATTTTAGGTTTCTACAGTAAAAAGCTCTCAGAAAATGTCACATTTAACTTTTTCTACTACAGTGAAAAGCTCTCAAAAAAATGGCACATCTCAGCTCGAATTGAAAACTCGAATCTGCGAAGTGAACGATGCCAAAGAGTTTCTAAACTCAACCCCCTCCCTTGGATTCTCATAGTTTGAATGTAGGTTCAAGCCACACAGTTTAAAATTCATATATTTCAAACTCAAAAGTTCAAACCAGCTTGATTTGAATCATAATATCAAAAGGACAAATAATATTAAAAATGGTCAAAATTAGAAAATCAAAAAATAAAAAATTTCTTCTATCTAACTATTTACTTAAAATAAGAAAATTGAGGACATGTATTTAGGCTGACTGACCTAACGCCCACCCAACCCAATAACCTCAAACTTTTGTAAACTCATTCTCAATTCCATTTCTACCTAACGTGGTACTTTTTTTGTACATTCTCAATATCATGTCCCCAACCGGTGCAGTCGCGGTGGCTTATGATGAAGAATGAGAAAAGTGGGAGGATCATTTGGTGTTGAGAGTGTTAGGATTTTTAATCCTGTGGCACAAATCTTTCCTTGTGGCATTTGTGACTGGCGTGGAATTTGTGCGTGTTTATTGTTATCCTTGTATCAAATCAATCAAATATGTTCACACAGTGACAGCTGGTATAAATGAAGCAAGATCACAATCAAATCTCAACCCTGATCAAGTGGAGAGACCCTAGACCTCTCTCATATCCGGATTCATTATTTAAGGAGGTCTCATTCAGACCTTTAAGAATGAGAAAGCACGGATTTATTTTGAGTGTTTTATTTGTCAGTGAACATTTGAGTGCTCCCATTATACTTAAGAGTGAGAGAAAATTAGAACATTTTCTTAGACTTAATTTGTAACTCTCAAACCCTATGGTCTGCAGACTTTGTAAGGATCTAGAGTAAGTCTGAGGAGGAGCCGAAGGCGGATCGAGGTGCTCGGAGTAAGTCGGGAGAATTGAAGGCAGGCAACGTGCTTGGAGTAGGTCAGGAAGACCGAAAGCGAGCAGAAGACTCGGAGTAAGGCGATGAGTCTAAAGGCGAGTTAAGTAGAAGTCACCGTGAGTTAGGAGTTGGTGTAGATTCGGAGGTTTCTTCTAAATCCAAGCTTTGTAACTGTTTTTGGTGATAGTTCCTTCTTTGTGCTGGTGTGTTCAGCATGCGTGGTTTTTTTCGAAAGGGTTTTTGACCACGTTAAATAACCATATCGCTGTGTCTTTTATTATTCTGTAATTTTCTATTAACAAAGAATTCATTCTAACAAAGGACATGGAAGCGTCATCCTTGGTTTATATTCTATTGAACATTAGAACATTTTAAATTTGTTTTAACCATATATGTAATCTTTTCGATTGTCGTGCAATATGTATGTGATTATCTGTGTTAGGTTTTAAAAATCATTTATCAATTTTAGTGTCAGGAACCAAAATTACCAAAAAAAGAAAAGATTAGGGAATAATTTACTAAAGTTAAAATTTAAGGGCCAAATCTACCAAAAACAGAAAAGTTTAGCGAGTAATTTTTAAAAAATTAAAATTCTGGGACCAAATTATCATAGAGCTTGTAGTTTAGAGACTAATGATGCTAATACTCCATATATATTCTTGTTTATTATTGTTGTTGTTGGTGCTCGTGGTGGGTTTGCATTATAAAATAATTATCATCCGATTTTGTTATTTTCAAAATATTTTATTTTTTGTTGTTGCTATTTATTATTGTTGTTATATATTCATAAATTGTTATATTTAAAAGTATTTTGATCGTAAAAAATTTTTACTTTGAGCTTGAGGGACTCACACAGAGAAGCAAAGCAAAGCATAGATTCATCAATAAATATCAACAGAGCATATTGTTAAAGCAAAAATAAACAAAAACTCAGAAAGAACGAATTTGAAGCTATCTACTTGTCAAGTGGTTGCACCACACTAAAGAAAAAGAAACAGTCAAGTCAACTTTCTTTTTAAAAGCTTTTTACAGTGTATTTATGACGTCATTGATAGTTGCGAAACGTGTAATTGGCCAATGCAGTTCAAGAATTTGAAAAGAGAACCAATCATAGTATTCAAGTGTTCTTATCTAAAACATTTTAAATAAAATAAAATTATTCACGGGTGAAGCCCTAATCCAAACTCCAAACACCAAACTCTAAGAGGGAAGCGTTTTTCTTACTTCAACCCAAAACCATTTTAGATAAACAACAGTGTGGAGACGACTTTGGATTCTTTCACGTCAGTCTTTTTTAAATCGCCTCAGTATAACTACACTTCGAGTCCGTTTAGTTTATAAATTAAAATTATGAGATTAAAATTATTTTTAATTTATGTGTATTTTTTATGAGAAAAAATATTATAACGAACCATGAATCATGATTCGAATCAGATAACGAATCCTCTAATCAAATAGGCTTTTCAAATTTCTGAGTGTCAAAAAGTCAACATCTTGACTAAGAAATAGACACAGATAATAAAAGTCTTGTTTATTTCAAACTTCAAATTATAATGTTATAGTGTTTTTTTATAAAAATGTAAATTTAATATTTTTATTACAGTATTTTTTTATTATGTATATAACTCAAATTATAATTTAAATTGTATAGACGAACATATTTAAAAACTTTTTAAGTCGCAATTATCTTCTAAGAAAAATATCTCTGTTTTCCTTATTATCATACAAAGATATTTTAAAAAAAAATGAAAAAAAATAAAACTTTTTCTGTTAGGTCTCTACATTGGTAACGTCAGTTTCAAAAATTAAATTAAATTAAAATTACATTAGATTAAAAAAATGTGAAATATATAATTTTTAATATAAATTTGATTTAAAAATTAAAAACAATCTAATCACACACTTATAATTTAGAGATGCTTTAAAAATTAAAAAAAAATAAAAAAATAAAAAAAAACCACAACACTTCCACCTACCGTTCATTTATTTATTTATTTTTTTTTTCAAAATCATCTCTGCAATCCATATCCATTGAAACTGAAAGCAGCAAAAAAAAAAAAGAAAAGAAAAAAAGGGGGCTAATTTGTTTAACCATAGATTAAGAAGAGAAGAGACTTGTACCTGGGGAAGGGAGGTAAAGCTGTCAGGTATATATGCATACTTGTGCTTCTTGGTTCCTGCGGATTTACTAGTTGTACTGCTCTTATCCATGGATAGTTCTCTCGAAATAGCAGGTCTGTACGAAGCTCTCGCAGTTGTTACGCTGGGGCTACTGCTCCTGTCGTCTCTTCTAAACGCTCGTCGTTGTTGCTTACTAAGAATTGACAATATCCCACCCATATTTGCCAAAACCTATATCGCTAAGATACAAATATATATATGTATACACACACATATATGCGGGAGAGAGATTGTATGTGAAAGATAAGCTATAGGGAACCACGACTCAGAAGGGGAGAAATCAGGGAAGCAAGGAATAAAGTGGCTTGCTTGTTGGAGCTCTTTATTCTCTGCATATTTTTGGGAATGGTTTTTCACCCTTTTGCCCCTTAATTTGAAATTTGCCTTTTTGAAGTTCTAAAATTATAGTCGGTAATATGAATCATAATATGATAATACGATTTAAGAGTGGGATAATATGTTAGAATGATTTTTTAACAAAGTAAAATTAGTAAAATGATCTTTTTTTATTTTTTATGAAGAAAGATATTCTTTGTAAAATGAGGTTATTTTGTAAATAAAATTTTTAAGAAGTTATTTTACTAATAAAATTTTTCAAAAGAGTTATTTTTACAAAGGCCTCTTTAAGAATGATACGAATTTTATAGGTTAAAGTTGAGAAAATGAATATTTGGGTTAAATTTGGGTCGATTTAAAATTGACATGAAAAATACATATCAATTTTAAGTTGGATTCACCTAACCCGAACACGACACGAAACTTGTAAAAAATTAAAAAATATATATTTTTCATTACATATTTTACATTTTATTATGAACTTATAATATTATGATAGTTATACTCAAAATCTTATATTATTATTTGCTTAATTTTGATGGATGTTATTGTATTTTAATGTGTTATGAATTTGAAGTTATTTCTAATATATAAAAAATTAAAGAAAAGTATATAAAATTCGTATTAATTTTAGGTTCACATGTCAATTTCGTGTTACGGATCATTTTTATATCATGTCGTGTCAACCTATAAAGTGGTCATATCGTGTTCGTGTTGCAGTTTTTAAAAAATTTCGTGTCACATGTCATGTTCAGATTAATTGCAAATTTAAGAAGAAATTATCAAATATGACACGAACACGACACGTGATACGAATTAGCACTCCTATCTAAAATAATTAATTCACCCCTCTAACTGGTTACATTATGGGACTATTTATTAATTTTGCATTAAATTTTGGTCGGATTTGAGACATTGAGAGATGTATTTAAATTGGGATTTTGGAATCTTTAGTTAAACATGTTTTTCTGTCACCAACTTAGCGCAATTACTCGTTCATTTCACCGATTTGAGTTTTATTATAGTCCAAAGTTCTCAGAAACAGTCACATTTGATATTTTTACTACAGTAAAAAGTTCTCACATAAAATCACATCTCAACTCAAATTAGTGAACTAAATGGGCCCAACAAAATGAGTGTTAAACTTCAATAATTTAGCAAGTTGCAGAAGTAAACTGTAAAAATTTATTTACTTTGTAAATGTATATTTATCTATAAAGTTTTAGTATTTACTTTAATGTTTATTGATTTATGCCCTTACTAAAACACGTTAGTTACCTGAAATTGAAGAAAAATAAAACAAACAAACAAATTAAAACCCTAAACCCAAATCCTTAATTTTGGAAATTCCTGAACTAGAAACACTCTTGATATTAGCAAGAGAGAGAGAGAGAGAAATACATGTGGTTTTTCATAGTTTTGTGTATGCCTATTATTTATGTTCAGTTTAAATAATTAGGTATCATCATGACTCTTATTTTTTCTTTATTAATTGAATGGTAATCGTTTACTTTTTAGTATAATGGTATAAATAATATTTTTTACCACCTTAAGTGGTATTTTTTGTTTTTCTTAAAACAAAATACCAAAAAACAAAGAAAGAAAGAAAGCAAGAAAGAAATAAAGAACTTAGAGAGTCACTGAAAAATAGAGGAGCATTTTTGGACAGAAGTTTAACACACCATTGGGCAAGTGGCCATTATTTTTTTTCAATAGGCTCATCGTCAAATACTAAGTTTAGAGTAAGGTTCATGCCACCTATAGAAGAAAAGGATTGTTGAATCGAAATGGGGCATCGTTAGTTGCAAGGTGTTTTCATGTGTATCGGTCTTCGTCTCATCTTACTTCTTAAGGGGCGCTTGGTATGCGGTAATATACATGAATCATATTACTGAGAAAGTGATAGAATGTAATACGATTCTCAGAAAATATGTATTACCACGTTTGGTTATACATGGGAATCTTTTTTCATATTCCCGAGAAAATTATTTTATTGTGTTTTGTTGGTATAAAGTAATGTAATGTATTTCTTCTTTATCAATAACTAATTTTAAATATTTTAAATACTAAAATTTTGATTATTCTTAAAAAACACAAAAAATCTTTTTAGTTTAAGGAATAAATTTATAATAAAAAATCTTAATAAATTTTTAAAAATTAAAATTTAAGTAAGAATAAAACAAATATTAAGTTAAAAAAATTACAAAAAATAATAATAATAATCTTCATTCTTCCTAAACCAACAATTTGTGTTTATTTTTTACCAAAAAAAAAAAAGCAACATTTTCCTCTGATACAGCCCCTGGGGGCCTCCCATTGGGGGTTGTATCCGCACTTAGGAGGCCCCCGTTGGGGCTGAATTAGCCCCTGGGGGCCTCCCATTGGGGGTAATTCAACCCCTGGGAGGCCCCCATTGAGGCTGATTCAGCCCCTGGGGGCCTCCCATTGGGGCTGTATCAGCCCCTGGGAGGCCCCCGTTGGGGATGATACAGCCCCTGGGGGTCTCCCATTGGGGCTGATACAGCCCCTGGGGGCCTCCCATTGGGGGTGTATCAACCCCTGGAAGTCCCCTGTTGGGGCTGATACAGCCCTTGGAAGTCCCCCGTTGGGGCTGATTCAGCCCCTGGGGGCCTCCCATTAGGGCTGTATCAGCCCCTGGAAGGCCCCCAGGGGCTTATACAGCCCCACTGGGAGGCCCCCAAGGGGCTTATACAACGCCAATAGGAGGCCCCCAGGGCCTGATTCAGCCCCAACGGGGGCCTCCCAGGGGCTGATTCAGCCCCTGCGTGTGTGTGTTTGTGTGTGTGTCTATGTACTTACAAATTGTGATTTATTTTAATGATGAAAGTGTTATTTTAGATGTGTGATAAGGACGATAATACGAAATGGCCGGCAGCAATTGAGAATTTTTATGTATAACTGATATATGAGGAGTTAAAGACTGGGCTGCAAACATCCACTTTGGACAAAAAAATGTGGATGAAAATTGCTAATGAAATAGCACTTAAGTTTGGTAAGCATTTCACAGCAGACCAGCTTAAAGCAAAGTGGAATAGGCTTAGACGTAGCATGAGGGAGTTTAAGGCATTAATTGAAACAACAGGGTTTGGTTAGGATTCTGAGGCTAACACTGTCACGGCTGAAAAAGAAGTATGGGATTCATATGTGGCGGTAAGTTTTGAGCATTAACATCTTATGTTATATGAAAAAGTTGAATTGGTGTTAGAAACATCCTGAGGCTAAGAAATTCAAGAAATGGAGTTTGCAGAACTTTGCCCAACTTTCACAGATTTTTTTGGGACTATTGCTACTGGACAGGGGTCAATGAATGCACATACTGCCGTTAATATTTTGAATATGGCGAAAAGGGCTACCACACAACCGGAAGAGGAGGAGGAGGGTACAGGGGACTCGGATGAAGTCCGGGGTGCAGAAGCCAATAGAAACAGCCAGTCTCAGGGTCCTACTACTCGATCCAAGAAGAAGGGCAAGAACAATACTGCAATTGACGCGGCTATAGAGGCTTTTGTTGGGAATAGTGTCCTAGAAACATGAGACGTAATAGGATATTTATTATTTAATTAATAAAAGAGTTTATTCACCATTTATGTGCATATATTTATGAATATCAAATGAAAATTTCGTGATTGTTTATGTAACCTTAAACATAGTATATAAGTGTTATATATGAAATGATAGTGTTTAAGGATAATAATCAAAAACATTGTTCATGATGAATTTAATTAAAGTTTGAAATCTTTAATTAAAGCATTATTAATACATGTCATTCCCAGTTAGAATGGAACGATGTTATCCGCACTGTTAATATGGCGAGATATTGAATGAGTGTATTTCGCATAATAAGATTATGTGGAATAAGGACACAGACACAATATGAATTTCTAATAATTTTCGTTAAGCATTGAAATTCTAATTGAGTCTACCGATGGTCATATATAGGATGATCTTAATCATGAGTTCTTAACAAACTCCTATTTATGGATTTATATCTTTTGATTTACTCAATACAGATTCCGATACCCTGAATCCTATTCCTTGTATTTTGGAGACATAATAAAATAGCTAGCTGGGAATGTTATTATACGAGATGGAATCCATTTCTTCTTGAGAAAGAAGTAGATAAATAATTCTCTTGAGTGTTGATTCGGTACTTGGATTAGTAAGAGCGCTCTGGTTCATGAATGTGTTTTATGAATCACTATCCATTAGAGA
The DNA here is from genome assembly GCF_000414095.1 of Morus notabilis. Classification (NCBI taxonomy): domain Eukaryota; kingdom Viridiplantae; phylum Streptophyta; class Magnoliopsida; order Rosales; family Moraceae; genus Morus; species Morus notabilis. The sequence continues at coordinate 308,903 of NW_010359376.1, read as the reverse complement.
ATCAATGGTACTCAAGGATGCAGATATAATTAGA
>NW_010359376.1:303287-308707 GCF_000414095.1 Morus notabilis | reverse complement strand
AATTAATTAATTAATTAAAGTGTTTAATTAATTATTAATTTTATTGGAGCTCGGGATTATAGGTCCATATGTCCCCGCGTTGTCCTTGTAATTCTACCAGACACAAAGGGCAAAATAGGAATTTTAGAATTACAGAATTCTAAAATTAAATACTCAAAAAATAATTAATTGAGAATTAATTATTATTTAAATAATGTGATTATTTAAATTTGAATTTAAACACATCTAGATTTATCTATTTAAACTTATTTGCTAAGTTCTTCAATTTTAGAATTCAAATTAATTTAAGTTTGACTTAAATTTGAATTTGAATCTGAATCAAAATTGGACTACAGGATAAAGGATGATTTTTCTCTTCCTTCCCTATCTGAATTGGCGCCACACACAGGGTAAGGAAACCCTAATATGGCCGGCCACCTTGAAGATAGTGGGAAGGGATTTTTGTTCCGAAATTCAAAATTGGAGATAAGGATTTGATCCTGTTTTGAAGTTTGACTTCTACTCTTTAAATATGAGAATGATAGAAAATTGTGGACACAATTTTTGAAACATTTATTCAGCCCTTAAAGTTGGTGGCCGAATTTCTCAATAGCAAAAGAGAGAGAAAATATTTTTCTCTAAAAATTTCACATCGTGCATGCGTTGGTATTTGTGAAAATTCGAGTGTTTAAGAAATCTGTTTTGTCTCACGTGTGCCCACACACACACGTCTACGTAGAATCAAGGAATTGACGTGGAAGACTTTGGTATTCTAAACACAAAGATTGGAGCAAGGACTGTTCGTGGTCAAAGAATTCAAGTTATTATCCGAGTCAGCTTCCAGATATTTTTCCGGATTGAGTTCTTGATGTAAATTAATGCGATTAATTTATTCGTGCATAAATTAATATAATCTGTTGTGTAGGAAAATGTGACGGACGCGTGGATGAAGTATACCGCGACACGTGGCCTTGACTAATCCCCACCAAGCAAGGAACCCTCGACGCTTAAAGACCCCTCCTATTCCGCTGCGAAGGCCCAAGGACGAAGTCCAAGTTAGGGCGACGATCCCTTATGGTGTCGACTGATTGCGCCGTCGACACTAAGGGATGAAGATCTCTCGACCGCGGAAAGGGCCACCGAAGAAGGCGGTTGGGCTAAGCAGTGCTGACAACGAGGGGAACGTCCTTTAGAGGACGTAACGGGTTAGGTGCAGAAGTGGAGGAGGTCTGCAGGCATTAATTGTAAGCTGTCAGACCGCTCCCACAGGGGACAGAAAAGTATTACGGAGAAGCACAGAGCCGTAATAGAAGACTAATTGGCTGAGTGAACAGTGCTAATTAGTGGGCTACGTCTGGGCCTACCGAAGGAGAGCACTTGAGTGCTTCTACCTATGAAGGAAACCCCCTAAGCAAAGGAAGCCCAATATAAAAGGAGGAAGACCCCCAGCAAGAGGGGGGTTCGAAAAACTCCAAAAAAGAACAGATTCAATAAGAACAAGTATTGTAAATTGTGATTTTTCCAAAAAGAGAAATACAAGATTACAATGGATGTAGCTCTCAAATTTATAGAGTGAACCACTCTAAATTTCCTTATGTCATTTACCTATGTATGATTTAGTAAATACACGCACACACATATTCATCAACTCCTGATACGTTAAATTACACACGCACGGCCGGTAATCCGAAGGGAAACCAAGAGGTAATCCGGTCAGTTTTTTGTTGGCGAAATTTGACCGTCAACAATTGGCGACTCCACTGGGGAATGAAAGCGTTCGACCCCCAACAACATAGTGATAAACCACCGTCCATCCAGGGAATAGCAGGATGGAAGGAGATGTACGCCCGATCGGAAACGAGGTTCCACCTCCAGACGTGCCACGGTCGGATCCGATGCAGATGCAGGCCCAACTGACCACTCTAACCGAGCTGGTACGTGGGCTAATGACCATGGTGGAGCGCTTAGATGGAAGGAATCCATGCCGCCATTAGAAGATGCCCCGATGCCGCAGGGACACGCCATGGCCGGAGATCCGAACCACGGCGACTACCCACTTATCCAAGAGGGAACCGGAGATAGTGAGAATCGCCGGGGCCCTCCTAGGCCTCGGCCTTCCCAATCTCCCGGCAGCCGTTTGGGGGCCGCCGGGCTCCGAGCTCCCGAGGACCGGGTACCGAGAGGTCTAGGAAACCCCGAGATGCTATCCCAGAATCCAGGTGGAAACCCGCCAGGAGACTCAGGATCAGTACAGGCAGGTGGCCTGGCCTGAGGCGGACCCAACGTTCAGAGGGCGGAAGCGTCGAGAGTAGCCAGCTCGGCCATTTCGACAGAGGAAGCACGCGCCATCATGGAACGTATGGCCAGCCTAGAGCAAAAACTGACAGGGGACGTGGCGAGCCTAAAAAAGAATATAGGTCGTGTGGCTGAGGTGGTAAACGTCGATATCACGCCCAGCCGCACACATGACCATCCATTTACCGAAGAAATAATGGCGCCCCCTTTCCCCGATAAATACAGGTCGCCGTCAATCCCATCATATGATGGGCGAGGAGATCCCAACGACCATCTGGAGATGTACACTGGGCACATGCTCTTGCACGGTTATGCCGAGGAGATCATGTGTCGAGTCTTTCGAAACCATTTGACGGATTCTGCCCGGAGGTGGTTCCGAACGCTGAGGCCGAACTCTATCTCGAGCTGGGACGAGTTGAAGGAAGCGTTTTCCCTCCAATTCATAGGGGTCAAAAAATACGTCCCCCCAAAGTAAAATCTGACGACGATACACCAAAAGCTGAACGAGTCACTGAGGGAATGGCTCGCAAGGTATGGGGAAGCTGTCGCCGCCACAATGGATATAACAGATAGAGAGGCTTTGATGGGGGCCTTATCTAGCATGAAGAAAATTACCCTGTTCAAAAGAGAGCTAAACCGAAAACCTCCGTCCAGCTACAGGGAGTTTTTGGCGCGAGCGCAAGGGTACATCAACGCCGAAGAGGCGGACGCGAACGACCCCGAGCACCGGACCAATAAGAATAAAGGAACCGAACAAGGGTCGGCGCCTGCGAAGTAGGATGGGAAGAAGCGTCGAGGTGGAGGAAACGGAGACAAGCAGCCCGCTGCGACAACGAACGCTCCGGAAGCCAAGAAGTCGAGGCAACAGGATACCCGTAAGCCTCGACTGTTCCAAAAGTACGATTCCTACCATGAGTTAACGGTAGGAGTCGAGGAGGTCTTCAACTAAGTCGGCTGCGGGAACTTGCTACACCGACCAGAAGTAATGAAGTCAGATCCCAGTCGAAGGAACCAGAAGAAATTCTGTAGGTTCCACGGCGATGTTGGCCACCACACCAACGATTGCGCCGACTTTAAGGACGAAATCGAAAGAGTGATTCGCGAGGGAAGGTTGCAAGAATTCAGGGCCAAACGAAGACCTCGAAATGACGGCCATGGTTGGCAGAATGACGGTCGATGCCGAGAGGAGAACCAGCGCCCAGAGGATCGCGAACCTGTCGGCGTCATACGGACTGTCCTCGGCGATCCCTATATAGGAGGAGACTCAAGGAGGTCTCAGAAGGACTACGCCCACGAGGCCAAGGGGGTTTATCAGGAGCGATTCTAGAGCGTCTCCGCTACAAAAACCCCAAGGTACAGCCATACTGACATGGCCTTTAACGAGGATGACACTAGTGGGGTTCATTTCCCCCACAACGATGCCTTGGTAGTGGAGGCCATGATAGGAAACCACAACGTGTGCAGAATCCTGGTGGACAATGGGAGCTCGGTGGACCTTCTATACTCCGATTGCTTGGAGAAAATGGGGATCCAAAAGGAACAATTGGAGAAAACCTCCAGGCCGCTATATGGTTTCACTGGTGACTCTGTCATCCCTCAAGGGACCATCCGGCTACTCATAACCGCCGGAGAGAAACCTCGACAGGCAACCACAATGGCCAATTTCGTGGTCATAAAAGGAAGCTCCCAGTACAACGCGGTAATCGGGAGACCAACCCTCCAGGCATTAAGGGCAATAAACTCCATCTACCACCAAAAGGTCAAGTTCCCCACCCCAAATGGCGTGGGAGAAATGAAGAGCAACCAGTATGAAGCTAGGGTTACATACTCGGACGCCCTGCGCGGATATGACCAACCAGGAAGACAGGAGACAAGGGTGGTTCACCAGGGCCTTGTCGAGGACATAGACCCCCGGATCCAAGAGAAAGTCACATGGTCTCAACCTGTTGAGCAGTTGATGAAGATCCAAGTTGGTGAAGGCGAGTCCACCAAAGTGCTAAAAATGGGCTCAGGCTTAGCCCCATCACTTAAAGTTGAGATCGAAAACTTTCTCAGGAAGAACCTAGATGTCTTTGCCTGGAATCATTCTGACATGGAAGGGATCGACGCCGAGGTAATCTGTCACTCCCTAAACGTCGACCCCTCATATCCGCCCAAACGACAGAAACGTCGACTAATGAACCCATAGAGGTATGAGGCGCTGAAAGAAGAGGTCGACAAGCTGATCAATAATGGGTTCATCAGGGAGTCCCATTACCCACGTTAGGTATCAAACCTTGTTCTAGTGATCAAGCCCAACGGGAATTGGAGGACATGCATCGACTTCAGCGATCTCAACAAAGTCTGCCCAAAGGATGGCTTTCCACTCCCTCGCATAGACCGGATGGTCGATGCCACGGCGGGACATGAGATACTAAGCTTTATGGACGCTTACTCCGGATACAACCAGATCCCCATGCATCCAGCCGACGAGGAGCATGTCGGTTGCCGAATCGAATCCGGCTGCGGAAGCGCAGTGGTGCGGGGAAGAGGCGGATCGTGTATAACAAAAATTTTCATAAAACTTTTGAGATACTCTATAGATTATATTAAATTATGCACAAATAAATTAATCTCATTAACTTATATATATCAAGAACTCAATCAGGAAAAATACCTGGAAGCCGACTCGGATGATAACTTGAGTTCTTTGACCACGAACAGTCCTTGCTCCAATCTTTGTGTTTAGAAAACCAATGTCTTCCACGTCAATTCCTAGAATCCACGAAGACGTGTGTGTGGGCACACATGAGACAAAACGGGTTACAATAAACACTCAAATTTCCACAAACACCAACGCATGCACGATGTGGAATTTTTAAAGAAAAATTTTTCCTTCCTTTCTCTCTTGAGGATTTCGGCCAGCCTTAACTCTTAGGGCTGAAAAATTATTTCCAAAATTTTTATCGAGAAATTTCGGCTATCTCTAAAATTAGGGCAAAAAACCATTCCGAAAATTGTCTCAAAAATAGTATTTATAGAGTAGAAGTCAAACTTATAGAAGGAATCTAATCTCTATCTCCAATTTGAATTTCGAACCAAAATTCTCCTCTATCCCTTATCCCTTACGGCCGGCCATGCTAGGGATTCCTATCCCTGTGTGTGGC
>NW_010359376.1:293995-302888 GCF_000414095.1 Morus notabilis | reverse complement strand
AATTATTTATCTACTTCTTTCTTAAGAAGGAATGGATTCCATCTCGTGTAATAATATTCCCGGCTACCTACTTCATCATGTCTCCAAAATAGAAGGAATAGGATTCAGGATCTCAGAATCCGTACTGAGTAAATCAAAAGACACAAATCCATAAATAGGAGTCTGTTAGAACTCAGGATTAAGATCATCCTATATATGACCATCGGTAGACTCAATTAGAATTTCTATACTTAACGGAATTATTAGAAATTCATATTGTGTCTGTGTCCTTGTTCCACATAATCTCATTATGCGAAATACACTCATTCAATATCTCGCCATATCAACAGTGCGGATAACACCGTTCCATTCTAAATGGGAATGACATGCATTAATAATGTTTTAATTAAAGATTCCAAACTTTAATTAAATTTATTATGAACATTACTTTTTAATTATTATCCTTAAACATTATCCTCTCGTATATAACACTTATTTACAATGTTTAAGGTTACATAAATAATCATGGAATTTTCATTGATATTCATAAAATATTCATAAATATATGCACATAAAATAATGAATAAACTCTTTTATTAAATAAATAATAAATATCCTATTACATATCATGCTTCTAGGACACCATTCCCAACAGAGCACACATCCTTCATAACCGACAGAGGCCTCTACTGCTACAAGGTGATGCCTTTTGGCCTAAAATATGCAGGGGCTACCTACCAAAGGCTTGTGAATAAAATGTTCGCTCAACAGCTCGGAAAAACAATGGAGGTCTATGTCGACGATATGCTAGTAAAAAGTACCAGGGCCAGCCATCACGTTAATCATCTGGGGAAAATGTTTGGTGTGTTAAGAAAATACCACATGAAATTCAATCCCCAAAAATGCGCATTTGAAGTTGGGTCGGGAAAATTCCTCGGCTTTATGGTCAGCAACTGGGGGATTGAAGCTAACCCCGAGAAAATCAAGGCCCTACAGGATATGCGGTCCCCAACAAAGCCAAAGGAAGTGCAAAGATTAACAGGATGTGTCGCCGCCTTAAATAGATTCATATCAAAAGCGACCGACAAATGCGTCCCCTTCTTCGACGCTTTGAAAGGAAGCAAGCGCTTTGAATGGACACCCCAATGTGAAGAGGCCTTCCAGAAATTAAAGGAGCATTTGGGCAAGCCCTCGATTTTGTCAAAACAAAACATCGACGAGGAGCTTAGCCTATACCTCTCCGTGTCCCAACACGCCGTAAGCTCCGTGTTAGTAAGAGAAGAAGAGAGGGTGCAGCTGCCAATCTACTACGTGAGCAAAAGGCTCCTCGACGCCGAGTCAAGATACAGCGAGATGGAGTGCCTAGCCCTCGCCCTGATGGTAGCTTCAAGGAAGCTTCGGCACTATTTCCAGTCTCACACAATACGGGTTCTCACAAACCACCCATTGAGACAGGCCCTACAAAAGCCCGAAACTTCCAGTCGACTCCTCAAATGGTCGGTAGAATTATGCCAGGTCGACATAAAATACGTGCCAAGAACTGCGATCAAGGGCCAAGCGCTCACCGATTTCCTGGCTGAGTTCTCTCATAGGCCAGCTCCCGCCGCATCTGGAGAATACGAGGTTACAAAATGGAAGCTCTACGTGGATGGGGCGTCGAGTGAAAATGGGTCAGGAGCTGGCGTCCTGCTAATCAGCCCCGAAGGCCACAAAATTACCTCGGCGGTCCGATTTAAATTCAAGGCATCAAACAATGAAGCGGAATATGAAGCACTAATTGCCGGACTACGGTTAGCCAGCCACCTAAAAATTGAAAGGCTAAGCGTCTTCAACAATTCTCAATTGGTCGTCGCGCAAGTAAAGGAAGAATACCAAGCACGCGACGAGAAGATGGAAGCGTACTTAAGAAAGGTAAAAGAAGAACTCGTTAAGTTCAAGAATTACGAGATACTCCAGATACCACGAACCGAAAATGCAAACGCTGACGCTCTGGCAAAGCTAGCATCTTCTAGAGAATCTGACATACTGGGGGTCGTTCCCATCGAGGAATTAGAGCGACCAACCATAGAAGAAAAGGTTAAGGCATTAATTGTCCGAGTAGGTGAAAGTTGGATGACTCCCCTCATCTAATACCTAATGGATGCACAATTGTCAAATGATAAAGATGAAGCCAGACAGATCAGGTATAGAGCTGCTAGGTACTTATTGTATGACGGCTTGCTCTACCGATGAGGCTATTCAACCCCTCTATAGCGGTGCTTGGATGAGGCTGAAGCACAGAAGGTCCTCCACGAAATCCATGAAGGGATCTGCGGTAACCACACTGGGCGGCAATCTTTGGCCTTGAAGGTTTTACGGCAAGGATACTATTGGCCCACGCTAAAAAATGACGCTTTTCAATACGCCCGACATTGCGATAAATGCCAAAGGTATGCCACAATTCCTAGAGCGCCCCCAGAACATTTGACGTCCTTTCTCAGTCCTTAGCCCTTCGCCAAATGAGGGGTTGACCTGATCGGGCCGTTACATCTTGCGCCCGGAAGATTTAAGTTTGCAATCGTTGCGGTGGACTACTACACAAAATGGGCAGAGGCAAAGGCCCTAGCTACAACCACGGAAGCGGCCTGCACCAAATTCATGTGGGACCACATCGTATGCAGGTTCGGGGTTCCCCACTCGATAGTATCCGACAACGGAAAGCAGTTCGACAACGCCTCAACACGCAGATTTTGTGATGGCTTAGGCATCCGGAAAGATTTTTCGGCGCCGATCCATCCACAATCAAATGGACAAGTCGAGGCGGTCAATAAGATATTTAAGTATACCTTCAAGAAGAAACTCGACGATCTGAAAGGGAAATGGGCCGAGGAACTTCCCAAGGTCTTGTGGGCATACAGAACAATGAGCCGAACTACTACGGGGGAGACACCCTTCTCCATGGCATATGGCGTCGAGGCAGTGCTCCTCATAGAAATTGAAACGCCGACTCTAAGAACCGTCGTCCATAACGACAATGACAAAGTGAAAGGCATGAACGGAGAACTCGACTTGTTGGAAGAAAAAAGGCTCGACTCCCAACTGCGTCTCGCCACCTATCAGCAAAGAACGGTGTGATACTACAACAAGAAAGTTCGATAAAGAAGGTTCTTCCCAGGGGACCTAGTGTTGAAAAGGGTAACGCAAAGCACGAAACCCAAGAATACTGGTCCACTGGGCCCAACTTGGGAAGGGCCCTACCGCATAAGGGAAATGCTACGTCCCAGCACTTACATTTTGGAGAGTCTCGACGGTAAAAAGATTCAACACCCGTGGAATGCAGAACAACTAACGTTGTACTACCAATAATGTATGAAATTCTCACATATCTCAATTGTACATTCTTTACAGATTGAATAAATCGACATGTTTGCAGAAAGAAAAGAATTCACCCCTTAATAACATGTATGCTTAAAAAACCAAGGTTATATTAAAGAGACATGGGGGGGACAGGGGTCCACAGGATAATAAAAAAAAAGAGAAGACAACGACCCCAAGGGGTACAATCAACGTCAGATCCTCCAAGGAGGAAAGACAAAGACTTAGCGAAATTCTAAGGAATTTTCTAAGACGACGACCCCAAGGGGTATAATCGACGTCAGATCCTCCAAGGAGGAAAGATAAAGACTTATCGAAATTCTAAGGAATTTTCTAAGACGACGACCCCAAGGGGTACAATCGACGTCAGATCCTCCAAGGAGGAAAGACAAAGACTTAGCGAAATTCCAAGGAATTTTCTAAGACGACGACCCTAAGGGGTACAATCGACGTCAGATCCTCCAAGGAGGAAAGACAAAGGCTTAGAGAAATTCCAAGGAATTTTCTAAGACGACGACCCCAAGGTGTACACTCGACGTCAGATCTTCCAAAGAGGAAAGGCGAAGACTTAGTAAAATTCTAAGAAGTTCTAAGAAAGCAGCAATTGCAAATCAAGGTATAAATTAAGACTGTTGTCTTTTATATATATGCAAGGAGCAGATAAAACAAAAGATGTCCGAATCAGCCATAAAGTTACAAAACAAGAGAGAGACAGGTAAAAATCATTCAGGCCTCGCCGCCAGCCGCCGATTCTTCACCGTCACCAGGCGGGGAAACGGTGTCGTCGCCAACAGGGGGAGGAGAGTTATAAAGGAAGCTCAAATCCCACTCAGGACGCTCCTTCTTGATCAGGTCGATAATTTGTTGACCCGCAGATTGAAAATCCCTAGTACGGATGTCAGTGAGCTCTTGAGACGCCTTGAACTCCTCAATAAACTTGGCGCGCCTGGCGTCAAAAGCAAATGCAGCTTCTGCCTTAGCTTCTCTCTTCCCCTCAATTTTCCCCTCGGTAAAACGCTTATCCGCTTCCCCAGCTACTTCAGACAACTTTTGGTCAGACAGGTCCGCCCGCTCCTTGAGACTCGCGACCTCGTTCTTCAACTTTTGCAGTTCATCTTCCAGACTCGCCAGCTTGGCCAAGGCCAAGTCCCTCTTCTCCACGGCATCATCTAGCTTCTTTTTGGCGTCGGAAACAAGGGACTGAAGCCTGGCCTCCAATTCATCCATCTCATTTTTACGCTCCTCGACCTTGACGAGGTCAAGGAGGTTAAGAATGGAAAGGACCAGGCTTTGAAAAGTTGAAGGTCAGAGAAACAGAAATACAAAAAAAAAAAGAGGGGGAGTCTTACATGGATCTGGAAGGAAATCTGTTTTCACTTACGGTCGACCAAAGAAGATTGGGCAGCAGCAACCCAATGTGGCTCAAGAAAGGACTCATAAAGAGCCTGAAAGACGAGGGAGAAGCGAGGGGGAAGTTTCAGCATCGCCCCAATCTCGGCATCAGATATATCCGAGACTTGGAACTTGGGGTCCATAATTTTAGCCCCTGGAATAAGCACGCGCTCTCTCGGCGCCAGCGGAATGTCAACATCAGGAATGGGGACCATCGGCGTCCACGTTTCTGCCACCAGCGTTTTTTCCCTGGGACTCTTTTTCCGCACAAGTTCCGCCTCTGACTCCGAAGGACCCTTGGTTTTCCTGTTCTTTAGGACGCGGGAAGAAGAAGTTTTCTCTTTTCCCTTCGACGGGGGCGGATGGCTCGGCGGGGGCTGTTGGTCTGACAGCGGTTGCTGGCTCGGCCCAGACTACTGGCTGCCAGGAAGTTGGATCCTCAAAGATGCCATCTCTGCAAGAAACGACGAGGTTAAGATACAGTCAGCATTGGAAAAGCCCACGTCACAATAAAGAAGGGCGTCGAAAGCAAAGAATACCTTCGTCATTTAGGTGAAAGTATTGACGAACGGCGTCTAAATCAGCAAGGTCTGGGAGATCAAGGATTAAACCAGCATCGCGAAGGTTTTTCTTGGTCAGAAGCGTTTCAATATGGCGAAACTCTGACGAGAAAGAAAAAGCCTTCTCAATCCTCGCCAAGCTGTTCCCAGAGAACTTCGACCAATCCTGACTGACTATAACGCGAATGGAATGTCAGTAGAAGGACGGGAAAAATCAAAGTCAGATAAAAGAAAGTCAAAAGACTTACCCATGTTCCCAAACGCCGCCTGCACTTGCCTTCGACGGGGTAGGCGGTCGTTAGGATGAAAGTTGAAAGGCCCCCGAATCATGAAGAATATGGGCTTCCACCCATGTGACGACGAGGGAGTGCCCAGTATAAGCTTCCCAAATCTTGGCTGGGACCTCCCGTGACCACTCAAAAAATACCACCCCTCACACTTGGCAACGTGGCATAACCTATACATGAATCATAACTCATCTACAATTAGTTCCATGTCGAATTGCTGGTGCCATAAAATCCAGGCCCCAGCAAAGCAGTACCAGAAGTTTGGCGCCAGCTGAGCGGGGAAAATGCCGTAAAAGTGGCAGTAGTCTTTTACAAAGGGTGAACTAGGAGGGTCATCCCCGCGGTGACAGCTCTAGTATAGACCGGAAGATATCCGATCGGTGACATGCTGGTTCTAAAATGCACGTCCGGAAGAAGGTATTCAAACCACCTCCCGTCAATGCACCCTTCCTTCACAGCCTGGATGATATCATTGTTCCAGACCCTCGACGCCACAACGTCGGCTGTGAAGAAAGGCCTATCCGGTTCACCACTCGTGGCAGCCAGAGGGGCATCTACCGTCGAGGCAGCCACCCCACTTACACTGCCCCCCGTGAAGGGGATCCACTCTACTGCCTCGTCCAAAATCCGCTGAAAGCTGTCGAATTCACTACCAAAGCTATTGACTGGTACGTATCTGGCTTCATATCCAGCCCCGACGTCTTTTATGTCTCTCAGCAAGGAGTCGACGCTGGAAGACGAAGAAGAACAGGAGATCTCCACCATAGAGGGGGGGTCTGGACGGACAACAGGAGGATCCTCTCGACTGAGGGTACTTTGGGCCATTGTTCTGGTGATTAAACAGGCAAGAAGCTAAGTTAAAACCCTAACGTCGAAAGGATGAAAGGATGGCTATTCTAAGCAACGACAACTCAAACGCCTCGACTTGACGCCGACCATTCATATGAGAATGGTAACGGTGAGTGCTCGTAGGATTCCAGGTTCCCTAGAACCCAGAAATCGGAAGCACACAGACAACAAGGAGACGATATCCAAAGCGGAAAAATGAAACGGGGTAAGTCTCCCTAACTTCTACATTCCGCACATTCTTTAGACATATACACATAGTTCAAATGAAAAATAGAAGGAGCCCGTGTATAAAAGCAGCAGACAAAGGGCAAAAAAGGCTTACCGAAGAAAAAGGATTCCCGGGAAAGTCTGGAGGGAAGAATGGTTGCGCGGTGCGCCTCGAAAGAGCAGAAAGCACGAACCGGAGGTTGGAGAGGAAGGAGTCCATCGGAAAAGGCGGCGGTCCAACAGATGCGAAAAGAATCTGAAGTTTTGAAAAAATGGCTCCCGAGTTCGTAGAGGGTATTTAAAGGGACGGGCATCCTTGACCCTGACCGTCAGATGAAAATCTTAAAAATCCAATGGCCAGGGAATCCTACCCGGATCTGACGATGATAAGATAGGGCGGGAAGCAGAGAGGTCACGATCCAAAGGCCCGTATCCGTTCTTTCAAAATAAAGCCGTACGTTATCTTGAGAAATCAATCGATGCGACGGTTGCGTTCCCCGAAGGATATCCGAAGTACCCATGCCATCATTGCAAACGGAGGCTCGGGACCGATTTCCCACACCCAAAGCACGGAAGGGCAACCGAACCTAAGTCCGAGGCCACCCAAAAGGAGCCCTCGACCTGGGGGGTAGCTGTTGTGTGGGAAAATGTGACGGACGCGTGGACGAAGTATACCGCGACACGTGACCTTGACTAATCCCCACCAAGCAAGGAACCCTCGACGCTTACAGACCCCTCCTATTCCGTTGCGAAGGCCCAAGGACGAAGTCCAAGTTAGGGCGACGATCCCTTATGGCATCGACTGATTGCGCCGTCGACACTAAGGGATGAAGATCTCTTGACCGCGGAAAGGGCCACCGAAGAAGGCTGTTGGGCTAAGCAGTGCTGACGACGAGGGGAACGTCCTTTAGAGGACGTAACAGGTTAGGTGCAAAAGTGGAGGAGGTCTGCAGGCATTAATTGTAAGATGTCAGACCGCTCCCACAGGGGACAAAAAAGTATTACGGAGAAGCACAGAGCCGTAATAGAAGACTAATTGGTTGAGTGAACAGTGCTAATTAGTGGGCTACATCTGGGCCTACCGAAGGAGAGCACTTGAGTGCTTCTACCTATGAAGGAAACCCCTTAAGCGAAGGAAGCCCAATATAAAAGGAGGAAGAACCCCAGCAAGAGGGGGGTTCGAAAAACTCTAAAAAAGAACAGATTCAATAAGAACAAGTATTGTAAATTGTGATTTTTCTAAAAAGAGAAATACAAGATTACAGTGGATGTAGCTCTCAAATTTATAGAGTGAACCACTATAAATTTCCTTGTGTCATTTACCTATGTATGATTTAGTAAATACACGCACACACATATTCATCAACTCCTGATACGTTAAATTACACACGCACGGCCGGTAATCCGAAGGGAAACCAAGAGGTAATTCGGTCGGTTTTTTGTTGGTGAAATTTGACCGTCAACATAATCTATAAAGTATCTCAAAAGTTTTATGAAAATTTTTGTTATACACGATCCGCCTTTCCCCAGGCTTCCGCACCCGAATTCGATTCGGGAACCAACAATTGGTATCAGAGTGGTCTATAGACGATATTAATTTATGCTTCGATTATTTGATAATCAGAATTGATATATTAAATATGTGATATTTAATTATGTATGTATGTGATGGGTAGGCACTTGCATTTATGGATGTTTATTTTTATTCATGTTGATGAATGTATGGATGGTGGATTTGGTCGTTAATTATATGGTTCCATGGATCGATTATATTTATTCATTGATTAAATTATTTGTAATTTTTTTCGGGATTAGAATTATTGTAATTCTAGGTTTTGGGTAGAATTAGGGTTTTTTATTTTGAATCAAAAGGGAGGCCTTAAAGATCAAGTTTGAAGCCTTCAAAGAAACCCAGAAAACTGCCCAGAAAATTTCCAGAAATCGGCAAAAGCGCGCGGCCTAGCGCACTCCGTGCCCCCCGCGCGCAGCGCGCGACCATTTTGCGCGCGCGCGCAGCCCAACACGGCTGGCAGCCTAGTTTCAGGATTTGATCCCGAAAGGCCACGAAGGTTTCCAAAACCCTCGTAATGCGTGCCGACGGACCCGGAAAAGTTCTGGACCCCAAGGAAGGTGAAATCCAACCCGAAGACAAAGAATGATGCCGAAGAATAAAGAACTCGAGAATCGAAGACCCGTTGATGTAACGGAAGAATATAATTATTGTAATTATTTATTTATTCGATTCGATTGAGTTGTAATTTATTT
>NW_010359376.1:293153-293781 GCF_000414095.1 Morus notabilis | reverse complement strand
ATTATAAAAGTGTTTTAGAAAAATAAAATAAAATATGAACCATGCGCTAAAATCGATTTAATATGATTAAATTGATTTAAGTTGCAAAATTGATTTGCAAAATAATGTTATATGTGAAATTGAATTTAAGAGTTAAATTTTAGAATTTCACATATCCAAAAAATAAATTGTTTATTTTTTGATTTGAAAATCATGAGATGTTTTTCAAACAAAATACATATTTGCGAAATAATGAGTGGGAGAGGGTGTTATGACAATGCGACCCACTAGTCTCCACCGTTAGCGCAACACCGTGAGATCCGGAAAGGGGCTTTGCGGCGACATTGAATCGCCCTCCTAAAGGAGAGTGTCCTTGCCGGATCAATAACAAGGTTGGCTTCCTAGAGATAAGATTTCAAGATGTATTTCTGAATTGACTACCCAAAGGTAGCAATCCGGAATTAAGTCTATGGGATCTGAAACGGTGGGTTACACTAATAAAATATAATCAAATCTGTTGGTTATATTTTGACTAAAAATAACGGTAGTTAATAAATATGAAAATATGAGATATTTTGACTATATTTATTAATTGAGAAGAGTCTCGGTCTAATTGGCATATAACTTGACTACCCAAAGGTACACTTTA
>NW_010359376.1:292577-292932 GCF_000414095.1 Morus notabilis | reverse complement strand
GTAACATGAACATAATATTGGTCTACGAAGACTACAAGTTTGTCCTAGTGGAGGAATGTCCTCCTGAACCCGCGGCTAATGCAACCAAAACCGCAAGGGAGCCTTATGATCGCTGGATCAAGGCCAACAACAAAGCAAAATGCTTTATGATGGCCAGTATGAGCGATGTGCTTCGCAAGAAGCATAAGGAGATGGAAACTGCTTATGAGATAATGGAGTCTCTAGAAGCCATGTTCGGCGCTCCCTCTGAAAAGGCCCGTTTAGATGCTGTTAGGGCTTTCATGAATGACAAGATGAAGAAAGGTTCTTTAGTCAAGGCACATGTTTTGAACATGATTGATCACCTCCATGATGC
>NW_010359376.1:290733-291511 GCF_000414095.1 Morus notabilis | reverse complement strand
GGTTACGAATATTACGTCACTTTTATTGACGACTATTCGAGATATGGTTATGTTTACCTGATGCAACGGAAATCTGAAACTTTTGGAAAGTTTAGAGAATTCTGAGCAGAAGTTGAAAAACAATTAGGTAAACCAATCAAGACACTTCGATCAGATCAAGGGGGTGAATACCTGGACCAAGAGTTCTGGGATTTCTTGATTGAAGAAGGTGTAGTATCCCAATTGACTGCACCCGGTACACCACAGTAGAATGGTGTAGCCGAAAGGAGAAATTGGACTTTGCTCGACATGATGAGATTAATGTTGAGTTATTCTTCACTGCCTACTTCGTTATGGGGTTATGCCTTAAGAACGGCTGCCTACATTCTGAATAGGGTACCATCTAAGTCTATTCCTAAAACACCCTTAGAGTTGTGGTGCGGTCGAAAACCTAGTTTAAGACACGTGCGCATATGGGGATGTCCAGCACATGTGCTGAAAAGAAAGACTGGGAAGTTGGAACCCAAGTCAGAAGTGTGTATGTTTGTAGGATATCCCGATGGGACAAAGGGAGGTTTCTTTTATAGTCCTGAAGATCAAAAGGTGTTTGTATCGACAAATGCCACTTTTCTAAAGTATGACTATATGATAGATTTCAAGCCCAGAGGTAAAATAGTATTGGAGGAGTTACTTTCCGATAAGATCGGACCACAACCGACAAGAGTTATCGAACCACTTAGAGAAAAGACCACAGTTCCTAATCAGACTCCTAAGGCACCTCGTCGTAGTGGGAGGGTAA
>NW_010359376.1:288640-288896 GCF_000414095.1 Morus notabilis | reverse complement strand
TGAAGATCGCGTCAGAGGACAACCTTGCTGACCCGTTCACCAAGACATTGCCATTGAATGTATTTGATCGGCACTTAGATGGATTTAGAATTAGAGACATGATACACCCGCTTTAGGACAAGTGTGAGATTGTTGAGAATAGTATCCTAGAAGCATGAGATGTAATAGGATATTTATTATTTAATTAATAAAAGAGTTTATTCATCATTTTATGTGCATATATTTATGAATATTTTATGAATATCAAATGAAAATT
>NW_010359376.1:236312-287611 GCF_000414095.1 Morus notabilis | reverse complement strand
TTTAGAATTCAAATTAATTTATGTTTGACTTAAATTTGAATTTGAATCTGAATCAAAATTGGACTACAGGATAAAGGATGATTTTTCTCTTCCTTCCCTATCTGAATTGGCGCCACACACAGGGTTAGGAAACCCTAATATGGCCAGCCACCTTGAAGATAATGGGAAGGGATTTTTGTTCCGAAATTCAAAATTGGAGATAAGGATTTGATTATGTTTTGAAGTTTGACTTCTACTCTTTAAATATGAGAATGATAGAAAATTGTGGACACAATTTTTGAAACATTTATTCAGCCCTAAAAGTTGGTGGCCGAATTTCTCAATAGCAAAAGAGAGAAAAAATATTTTTCTCTAAAAATTCCACATCGTGCATGCGTTGGTGTTTGTGAAAATTTGAGTGTTTAAGAAACCTGTTTTGTCTCACGTGTGCCCACACACACGTCTACATAGAATCAAGGAATTGACGTGGAAGACTTTGGTATTCTAAACACAAAGATTGGAGCAAGGACTGTTCGTGGTCAAATAATTCAAGTTATCATCCGAGTCAGCTTCCAGGTATTTTTCCGGATTGAGTTCTTGATGTAAATTAATGCGATTAATTTATTCGTGCATAAATTAATATAATCTATAGAGTATCTCAAAAGTTTTATGAAAATTTTTGTTATACACGATCCGCCTTTCCCCACGCTTCCGCACCCGAATTCGATTCGGGAACCAACAGCTTTAGCAAAGAGTGCTACCCTACGTAATGAGACATCTGTTCAAAATGTTGATTTGTTTCAGCAATATTTAGCTGATAGGCAAGCCCGTATTATGGCATTAGCCGAGGCTCAGAAAGAGGATCCAACTACAAGTATTGAAATCTGTATGGATTTGCTAAATGGATATAAGGAGTATTTAGACAACAATGCGTATAGTAAGGCAGCGCACCAGTTGGCTGTTGACATTTCCCTTCGGAGGATGTTTGTGAAAATGCCTGCTCATCGTCATATTTCATCGATTTGAAGCCTGTAGTTTAAATGATTTTTGTGTTGTTTTCTTTATTTGTTTCCTCTCGGACGTATGTTTTTTTAAGTATTGTTGAGCATGTACAACAGATTTTCCTCTCAGACTTATGTTTGTTAGACTTTGTTATTTGTTTCTAGTCAGATTGAATTACATTGGAGTTCTTCGTTTGATTAGTTAATGTTATATGGATGTTTGCTTAGTTCCAGTCTTGTTCCTTTTTTAGGTTTATATGGATTCAGATAGTGAGAATGATGCCAGAGCTGTTGACTTTCTCCAGTCATCAGATGATGATGAACAACCATAACATTATATCCAATTATTGATGTCGATTGGAAACAAACGAACTAAGCAACCTCGTCATAATTCTGCGTTAACAGGACGAGAATATGTTTTAGAACAATTACATGGACATCCCAAAAATTTGTTTGAAATGTGTCGTATGCATCGAGACACGTTCGAAGCAATTGTTCAGTTAATTCGAGGCCGCAACCTACTACCTTCTTCAAGTATTTTAACAGAAGAATCTCTAATGATGTTCTTAAGAACGGTTGCTCACTCAGATCGCAATAGAGAGATACAAGATAGATTTTGTCATTCTGGCGAGACAGTACACTAGCATTTTGATAATGTGTTTACCGCATTGTCTGCGTTAGCACCTGAAGTTATAAAACTACCAAATATGAACATTGTCCCCCCAGAGATTCAACACAACCCTAAGTACTGGCCATGGTTTAAGGTACATTCTCACTCTGCTCATAAACTACTAATATGATAAATAATTTTAAATTAATCATAACTCACGCCTTATGTATTTTAAATTAGGATTATATTGGTGCAATAGACGGTACAAACATGATGGTTGTCCCACCTGCACATTAACAGACAGTCTATAGAGGAAGAAGACATTCGTGTACTCAAAATGTAATGGTGGCGTGTATTTTTGATATGCTATTCACTTATGTCAATTCCGGATGGGAATGATCAACTGTTGATTTCAGAGTGTTAATTGAGACTATGAGAGATCCAGATAACCAATTCTTGCCCCCACCCCCAAAAAATATTACGTTGTGGATTCCGGTTACAGCAACACGCAAGGCTTTTCGGCACCATTTCGTGGTCAGAGGTACCATATTCAATAGTTTAGAAACGGTGGCCAACCAACAAGACCACAAGAGTTATTCAATTATTATCACTCTTCACTGCGTAATTGCATAGAGAGGTGCTTTGGGGTCTTGAAAGCAAGGTTTAAAATTCTTAGGCATATGACCAATTATTGGATGCCAACACAAAATGTTATACCAATAGCTTGTTGTGTGATCCACAATTTAATTAAGATACACGCGGGAGATGATCCTCTATTTAGACAATATGAGATCGATTTACCCATAGAAGATATTGAGGGAGAACAAGAATGGCAACAGGGACAACAACATGGTATGGATGCATAAGAAGCAGAAACATCTAAAATGGATGGTCGGCAACAACGTAATTACATGGTTAATTTTAGAGATCATCTAGCTAATCAAATGTGGGATTCGTATCGGCGACAATAATTTAAGCTAAGATTGTAATTTCCATATTTTATTAATTATTAGTGTTTTTATTTGAGATTCAATTATTATTTATTTAATATATTAAATACTATTACATGTTTTTAAAAATGAAACCACCAAACGCAGTTTCAGTTTTTTTTTTAAAACTGAAATCAATCTCTGAATAAAACTACCAAACGCATTTTCAGAAATAATTTAAAAATGAAAATGAAAACGTTTTCATTTCCATTTTCGTACAGAAAACAAAATTATTTTAGAACCAATTCTAAACGCGCCCAATATGTCTAAAAGATTGAAAAAATACTTCTTTGCGAATGCAACACATAGCCGAAGACAACGATTTAATGGATCAATTTCAAAACTTATACATTGACGATGACGCTTCTGATGCCGGGAGTAGTGTAGCAAACAGTTATATATTTTTATTTTTTAAGTATATATAAATTGTAACTGTAAAAATAATACTGCACTCTTTTTTCCTTACTAAGGTTTTATCCCAATGAATTTTTCTTGGTAAGATTTTTAATGAGACAATTATAATTATATAAATAAAGTTTTATTCTGTTAAAATTTTGTAATATTTACTATTTATTATAAATTTCATTTTTTTTTAAAAAATTTATAAATCATGCTCAAATCGAGCCAAGCCGATTCGAGCTGTCCCAGCCCAATTCTATGCCCGTCGGACCTTAAGGTTGGGCTGGACTTATATAAAATTATTTAAGACTGGACCAAACCGGCCCAAATTATACTTTCGGGCCGCCGGCCCGGGCCGAATTTTCAGCTACGTTACTCGGAGAAAAGAAAACCCAATACCCACCCCACAGGCAAAGCAGGGCCGCCATCTTCTCAACAGCTCTGCCGCCGCTGCCGCACCACCTTCACGTCCGATTCAGTCCGGCCAAACTCTGACAACCGTACTCCTCCGCCGTGGGCGGGGCCCACTCGACCTCCTCTCACTTCCTCAAGCTCGACGAACCTTGTTTCTGTACTTCCTCAAGCTTTGCTTTTGGTCGTCGGCTCGTCGATGGAGATTAAGTCGCTGAGTTTTCCGGCAGATAGCCCACCTCTCTCTGTCATCACCGCGGCCAAGATTGCCGCCCTCCCTTTCACCGCCGACCCCTCCGCCGCCCCCGAATCACCTCCATCTTTTCTCTTCTCTAATGGGTATTCCTCCTTCTCTGCATTTTTTTGTTTTCTGTTTTTATTTTATAAAACTGCTCGCTTAGCTGCTGTTATTGGGATTTTTTTTTTTTCAGTTTCTTAGATACTCTAATTTTTGGGTCGTTGTTTTGTTATGGTAAATTTACTTTGTTTTTACGTGAAGCCAATAAACAAAACATAATGAGCACTTATTAGCCTCGCAAATCACACAATTTAGTTACTACTGGTACCTATAATTTTTTTTTTTTTTGAAAATCTGGGATGGATTTATAATAGTTTGCCTTTATTGTTTTGTTGCATTGTGATTTCTAGAATCTTGTTTCGTTGCAAAAACTAGCATTTCAATAATACTTGTAATATTGTATCTTAGGTTGAAATTGGATGGTACTTATGTACTTCTTCGATACATTGGTGGGATTGCAAGCATTCCTGATTTCTATGGGAAGAATGCATATGATGCTGCCCAGGTGAATTTGCCTCACATTATATGATAACTGGTGTTGTTTTCTTTGTTTCGGAATTTAATGTTTTATTCTGTTCTGCTTTCCTAACGCTCATATTATTTCCTTTACTTCTTATTTTTTCAGATTGATGAGTGGCTGGAGTATGCTCCTATCTTTTCTTCGGGTTCTGCATTTGAGAATGCGTGCAAATATGTGGATGATTATTTACGAGGCCGCACTTTTTTGGTCGCTCATTGTTTGACGATTGCGGATATAGCAACCTGGTCGCTTCTTGCAGGTAAAATAGTCATGAGCCTATCTTGCATATTTCTTAATTATTATTATACTTGTCAGACTTGTTTAAAGGTTTCCTTTTTTTTTCTTTGCTTCTTCAGGAACTGGGCAAAGATGGGAAAGTTTGAGGAAGTCAAAGAAGTATCAAAATCTTGTCCGATGGTTCAATTCAATACTAACAGAACACAATAATGTTCTAAGTGACGTCACAGCAACATATGTTGGCAAAAGAGGCACGGGAAAGCCAGTAGCTGCTAAATCAAAAGAGAATCAAGGTGTCAGTCAATCAGCAAAGTCTGTAAATGGAGATGCATCTGGTAAAGCAGTGAGCAAATCTTCTTCATTTGAGGTAGATCTTCCAGATGCCGAGCCTGGAAATGTGAAGTTACGGTTTGCTCCTGAACCCAGCGGCTACCTTCACATTGGACACTCAAAAGCAGCATTGTTGAACAAGTATTTTGCTGAGCGTTATGGAGGAACATTTATCGTGCGGTTTGATGACACAAATCCCGCGAAAGAAAGCAATGAATTCGTGGATAATCTTCTTATTGATATTGATACTTTGGGCATCAAATATGAAACTGTTACATACACTTCAGATTACTTCCCTCAATTGATGGAAATGGCTGAAAGTTTGATTCTCCAGGGCAAAGCATATGTTGACGATACCCCGCGTGAGGAAATGCAGAAACAAAGGATGGATGGAATCGAATCTAAATGTAGAAATAACAGTGTGGAGGAAAATTTAAAATTATGGAAGGAAATGATCACAGGGTCTGAAAGTGGTTTGCGGTGCTGTTTGCGGGGGAAGCTGGATATGCAGGACCCGAACAAATCACTCCGAGATCCAGTGTATTACCGTTGCAACCCAATTCCACATCATAGGATTGGATCCAAGTACAAGATATACCCTACTTATGATTTTGCCTGTCCTTTTGTTGATTCCATAGAGGGTATAACGCATGCTCTACGATCCAGTGAGTACCATGATCGCAATGCACAGTACTATCGAATTCAAGAGGATATGGGTCTGAGAAAGGTTCATATTTATGAATTCAGCCGATTGAATATGGTTTATACTCTTCTGAGCAAGCGTAAGCTTCTATGGTTTGTCCAAAATGGAAAGGTTGATGGATGGGATGACCCGCGATTTCCAACTGTCCAAGGAATTGTGCGTAGGGGTCTGAAGATTGAAGCACTGATACAGTTTATTCTTGAGCAGGTTAGTTAATTGTCTGATAATGCTTAAAGCCATATTCTTTTGTGAAACCCAACTTGCCTCTCTATGGAATTATTTCTTTCGTGGATTCCTTATAATTTAGCAGACCAAAAGAGTGTAGCATTGTGTAATGTTTCTTTCTCATTGATTTACAACTCTAACTGCAAAGTGACTTCTATGACACACTCAGTCCGACTAATGCTTCTTTATGATCCCTCCTAAGTATGAAACTAAATGCATGTTAGAATTTTGTGAACTTGTTTCGGAGCGACCTTTTTTTTCTTTTATAATTTTTTTTCCATGTTGAGAGTTTTGGCAACTAATCCAAGTTTGTTGTTTCAGGGAGCTTCAAAAAATCTCAATCTCATGGAGTGGGACAAACTTTGGACTATCAACAAGAAGATCATCGACCCTGTATGTCCTAGGCATACTGCTGTTGTTGAAGACCGGCGTGTGTTGTTGACCCTCACTAATGGCCCCGAGCAACCATTTGTACGCGCCATACCTAGGCACAAGAAATATGAAGGTGCTGGAGAGAAGGCTACAACATTTACGAATCGGATTTGGCTTGACCAAGCCGATGCTGAGGTACTGACGGTAGATGAGGAGGTTACATTGATGGACTGGGGTAATACCATTATAAAGGTAATTGAAAAGGATCAAGGAGGAAAAGTGACGCAGTTGACGGGCGTGTTGCATCTCGAGGGATCTGTGAAGACTACAAAGTGGAAGCTTACCTGGCTACCTGAAATAAACGAACTCGTTAACCTCACGCTGATGGAGTTTGATTATCTGATTACGAAGAAGAAGGTATGTAGTAAAGCATACGATCCCTTATTGGAATCATCTTATTGTATTCACAATTATATTTTCATGCATTGGTGATATTTTGCTAGTGTACCCTTCTGCTTGGATGCTTTGTATTCGGTCTGTGACTGTACTCTAATGATTCGTTCTGTTTATCTCTGTTTTGGATACATAATTAAGGAGTTCTTAACAACTAAGACGTGGACTAATGCAAAAGGTTATGACATATGCAACTGAAAAAAGATGCACTTGAGTTGTGTGCTG
This sequence comes from Morus notabilis, assembly GCF_000414095.1. NCBI lineage: Eukaryota > Viridiplantae > Streptophyta > Magnoliopsida > Rosales > Moraceae > Morus > Morus notabilis. The sequence goes on along the minus strand of NW_010359376.1, from coordinate 280,859 downwards.
CACACGTGTTTAGAAGAATTCCGTGTAAAGTGCATAATTTTTGTAGCTGAGCTATGGCGAACTAAACCATTAATTTTGGATTGTCATTGCAGCTTGAAGAAGGGGAAGATTTCCTCGACGTGCTTAATCCATGCACGAAAAAGGAGACAGCAGCCATTGGAGATGCCAACATGAGGAAACTCAAGCGCGGGGAGATACTGCAGCTTGAGAGGAAAGGGTACTTCCGATGTGATGTACCCTACCTCAGGCCTTCAAAGCCTATCGTTCTGTTTGCGATTCCAGATGGCCGACAGCAAACCAGTTTGAAGTAAAAAAAAAAAAAAACCCATTTCCATTCTACTCACTTTAAAGAACTTCATTTTCAAGTATACTACTGATTAACGTTGTTGTTTAAAACCTTCTACTTAAATAACAGATTTCTGAATTATAAACTTTTGTATCAGTAGCTTTTGAGCTTTCGTTGCACTTTTTTTTTTTCCCCCTCCTCTATTCATCTGTTCTAGTTTGTTGTTGTTTTTTTATTATTATTTATTTTATTTTATTTTTATAACAGTGTATTGTACATCTGTGCGGACTTAAGGGTTGATACGAATGTAATAACTAGGACAATAGCTAGCTCTATCTATCACTTTTCTATTGTTGATATCGATCTAATAGTTTGTTTTAAGGGTTAGTCTCATAGAAGAAGATTTCAAAGACTCAACGAGGCTAGGTTATTTCTAATTTATTTGTACATGAAAATATCATATACCATTCGGACCCTCGCACGATTTCTTTCTCAGATCTACTTGATCTATGGTGGTGCTGTAGCAATCTCTGCTGCGGCATCTTCTACTCCGGCAACGTCCATTTGGCGGCAGCGGCGGAGGCATAAAACTAGAGTTGGGGATTTGGCTTTCAGAGAGGAGGACTAGTGAGGGGGAGGATGAGATAAGGGTAAAATCGCAAATGGAGAAATAATTAATATGCTCTTTATTTTTAATGTTTTAAAATGTTTATTTTTAAAGCTTTAAAATATATTTTCTACACGTTTGTTTCATGGGTTTAAATTACTTCTCAAACTTTTTTATTATAGTATTTTCTCACAAAATTTAAATTTATGTTTAAACTTATAAACTAAACAGGCTCATTATCTACTTCAAATGGTTTAACAAGAAATGCTATATGGTATAATTTCCCGTAAAAATGTCTAGCTAAAAATATACAAATCCTACGTAAGGGAACGCAAAAATATTCATATTGTCTTCAACCAAGGCCAAAGGTGTATGTATCTAATAAAATTAATTTCAATGAAATAATCGGATGAAAATTTGAAAATTGTGTTAAATTAATCATCTATATTAATTTGATTATCCATAAAATTTGTCTACTTTTTACCCAAAAAAAAAAAGAATAAATATTAAACGTGACAAGATGAGAATCACCATTATTAAATGAAAAAAGCATAATGTTTGAATTTGAAATAGTTGTCGCCCCGCCACTATTTAACGTGCATAATATGTTTTAGAAAAAAGTATGGAATTTGTGTGTAAATTTTAATTCAAAAATACCGAAGTACATGTATAAGTATTGTACATTGCATGTCAAGTTAGTTGCTAACTAGGATCCAACAGAGCTAAATCGAAGGAGTGCATTTCGAAGTCTTATAATCACTATCAATGATTCAATATGAACAGGGGGGACTTTGTGTGCCTTTTAAAGAAGAAAAAGCCCTCAAGCCCGCAATGCCTTGTGAAAGAAGAGAGAAAAAGGAGTCTTCCAGGGTCGTCTTAGGCGTACTGTGTCCAATTTCTCTACTAATAACCTTCTTAGCTGATCATCTCAAAATTTCTTTTTAAATGTCATACTTTGAGAGAGTTGGTTTTTTTATGGATTCTAAGCTGGAAAATTTCTGAAAACTCCTGGATCAAAGATTTGTGAGCAACATCAATCAGCTCGCGATCATTCAGATAACGTACATTTGCTCCTCCACATTCTATGATCGACTGAGACTCTTCAAGAAGCCCTTTGATACTTCCGACTTGCCGGTCTCGTATCCCACATGGGACTATACGCTCAAAAGGGGTTAAATCCGTGGTGACATTCAGCGCCAGGCCATGATATGTTATCCACTGAGTTACCCTGATCCCAATTGCAGCCAATTTCTGGTTGCCTGAGGAAACAAAATAAACAAATAAAAGCTGTTGACAAAAGGACAGTCCAAATTATAAATAAATGATGTTAACACAAGGAACGTCAAAATTAAACTGTTAATGCAAACTTTCTACACCGATTTTTTTGAAACAACAGAATAACACAAGGGTACAATGGTAAAGTATGATGTGGAAAAGGTCGTTTGCTTGGGGAAAAAAAGGAAGAAGAACTTCATGGGGAAGAAAGAAAGAGTATGGGTTTAAGCTGCCGATCCATTTTGGTCCTTAGTCACAAATTGAAATTCAGTCATATTTTGTATCCACTTTGCTAGTCCGCTACGCAACCACGTCCCATTTAACAATAGTTATGATTTGCAGCATCCAAGTGTCCACTTTTATTTTTAGTTTTTTTATTTTATCATAAAAAGAACTTTGAGATCAATAATGAAATCAATGTCCCATACATGAGATTCCGTTAGGCGGCTTGGGATTGGAAAGACCATTTGGGCTTGCTCAAGAGTTAAATTATTGCATAACAACTTAAAGTCTCAAGTGACTATGATTTGTTAGTTTATTGCGAGTGTTGGGGGTGGTGTGGGGCGCGGGTGCGGGTGGTGGGAGGTGGTTGGTGGTTGGTGGGGCTGTGGTGGTGCCAGGGGGAAAGAGGGACGAGCACGTCATTAATGGTTAGCAAAAAGTGTGAGAACAAGACATATCCTACAAAGTATACAAACTTCAGTAGGAGAAACGAGGAAGTAGCATACCGACCCAGACTCCAGTTAAACCATCAAGTCGAGAAGCCTTGATCGAAAATGTTTTATCAAGAACACGGATGACCACCTCCTCCAGTGCCCTGAGGTACCAATGAAGATCCATCTTGTGATTCCGAAGATTTATAATTGGGTACATAACAAGCTACATTTACAGCACAAACAAAAGAAAGTGACTCATCTATCAAATACATCTGTGACAAATCACCCATGGTAAACAATTCACTTCCATGCTTAACCTGTTAACCAATTAGCTTCGAAGCTTTTACCACTCAAACAGATGCGAACTACGAATCTTTTACCAATTGCCATACGTCATATTGGACCATGTGTTTGCTTTTAGCAGCCAATTTTCACATTTCAGATTTTATTTTAACAATGAAGATTGTAAAATGAGTTTTACATGGAAACATGGTTCCCAACAGTAGCATTAATAGACGATATTTTGATCACTTTAGAAGACATCATCAAGCACAATCTAAAGCATAAATACATAAAACTCAATAAAAATACAGCCAAAATGCTAAACATTTACCTGGCCAGGACCATGATATGTCACTTCACCGCCACGTTCCGTTCTATACACTTTGTACGGAGCATCTTCCGGGTCAAAATTAAGGAACTCGTCAGAACTGCCTGTACCCATTGTATAAACAGGGTCATGCTGGAGAACGATCAGAGTGTCGGGACAATCTTCATTCCTTCCAATCAAAGCCTTTTTCTCATTCACAAAGCTCTTTTGCCAAGACCATGCCTTTCCATATGGCACTAGCTCGTTGTACAAATCAAAGCAATCACACCTGCAAGACTTCAGGGATAAATTGGTAAGTTTCATGCAGATAGAACTTAGACCTTGTTCTTTTCACAACTCAAGTTCTTTTGGTACAGTGTTTTCTCTCACAAAAATTCAAATTCAACTTTATTGCTACAATGTTTTCTCTCACATAAAAAGTTTTGAGTCGTGACTTGAGGTGTGAAAAGAACACACCCTTAGGTGCTTTGTTAAAGCGCGTGACAGAAAAAACTTACACTTTCCTTGGTGCAGAAGGTAGAGAAGTGGCTTCTAGAGTCTTGAAGTCTGAAAATCTATTCAAACTAGACAGAACCTTCACAGGGAGGGATTGGTATGGATGTGCCTTTCTTAACCCCTCGTGGTTTGGACACGGTATTGAGCTGGTGATGAAGTGATTCACAGCGAGAAGCATATTTCAATGTTTCTGTTATTTTTTTTGGGAAAAAAACATTAGAGCCACCCTTTGTTTTCAGTATTTCTTCCTTTCTAATGCAGAAAAAGGACTGTTTATTTACTCTAATAATTGCACTCTCTTCTTCTCCCCTATTTTATTCATCTGTTTAGGTTTAGTTGATGATTAATGAACATATACTATTCATGAAATAATTAAATGGAATAGAAATGAGGAGAACAACAGATAAGGACCAAGTCAAATTAGCCAATCTAAATGAAATTAAGGAGAAGGAAAAGACAAAACAAAATTCTTTAAGTACAAATTGGTCAAGAAAGACTGAGCTTAATCCGATACAAGGCCACTAAATCATCACTACAATTCTCTTTTCAAAAATTAGACGCCTGACATTTGCAGCAAATAGAGGACAAAACAAGAGAAGTCCATACCGCTTCCAGTAAATGTCAAAAGAAAAGTAACAAAAACAAAAACTATTAACAAGAAACAGTATCTATACTTTTCCATTGATTTTCTTTTTTTATATATAAGAAAGGAACTTCCATTAATAATGAAAAGAAGTACACCAGAGGACAAGAGGTCCTCACACCAACAAACAAAAAGGGAAAATAAAAACAGCAAGAAAAGCAAGCTGCTAGAAAGAAAACATAGCTATAACGATACGGAATCCCATCCCCTTAAGAGTTCAGAGAATGAAAAAGCCTCAAATTCTTTATCTTGCAAAGTCCACAAAGCAGGCCAGTAAACTATGCGATCCCAGACACCTCCAACATCTAGTTAAATGGGGAACCAAAAAAAGCTTCTACAAACTTTTCAAAGATCCGACTCAATGTACAGCCAATAATTCAAAAGATTAAGCACAATAATTCAACAAGAATCCAAAAAGAAACCCATAGAACATCCGATTCGATGTACAGCCAATAATTCATAAGATTAAGCACAATAAAAACCGCAGAAACAGAAAAAAAGATACAACAATTGCAATAATCACATGAACATGTAATATCGACTAAAAAATTTGGAAATCTTTATGTCCAGAAGCAAGAGAAGGGATGGACCCAGAACCAAAGGAATCAAAACAAATTTAAATTTGACAAATTAAGAGAAGAAGAAACCCCAAAAAAATAAAAAAAAAACAAAAACCTTATGTTGTAACTTAATAATAAATTTCCAAGTTAAAACATCCTCTGGTTGAGTTTTGCTGACTACCTGAAGCAAGAGATCACTGCCCTGCCCTTTTATTAATCTCTAAAGGAAGATATCGACCTAAATGCTTCAAAATAAGTTACCTTTTTTCTTGCACCTTAAGTTCGGCTAACCCACGTTGTTTATTGGTCGGTCCTCGCAAATGTTTTACCTCATGAAATTGTTGAAGTTAATTGTGTTCTCCTTTCTCAAGCAAGTTTTTCTTAATTTGCAGATAATTAGAGCAAGCACTAACAGACAGCCACCATGAAAGCCAAACAGACAATAAAGTACACAAAAAGAAAAAGGGTGTAAATGGAGAATCGCATTAAACCAAGATATTATAATATCTACAAGTATTAACACATCTATGAAGCATCAATACAAGTATCAAAGTCTTCTAAAAGGAAGCAGTAAGAGATAATTCGTAAATGTTGCTTATATCCAAAAAGCACTGAACTCATAACACAAATCTTTCACATGACAATGACATGTCAATTTGGATCATCATTCATCTAATCTATCTAGAATTTACGACTGCTCGCTATTTGCCAACAAAAAAACATTCAGTGAACTCTATGCAGAAATTAACTACTAGAACAAAGCACAACCTCAAAAAGAGAAGTCAATGATATCCTATTATCTCCTTGGCTCAACGAAGGCATCCCTTTTCTCAAAACACACTCGATGTGAAATTTGTACACCGCTGAACTAACCTTATGTTATTAACCCCTCTTAGTTTTAACCGATGCCTTCCCTCTTCATCAATTCAGGTATATAATACTTGTACCACCGTATTCAGAATATCATCGTCCAAGTGTAACAGAATTTGATTAGAATTAAATCCAAACTGCTAAAGCGTCCGGGAAAAAAAATCACTTTGACAATCGTGTTAGTTTATACTTCAAAGGAGTACGGTGATGTTCCATTTTCTATGTATTTTTCTCTTAAGATAAAAATTTAAAATACAAATCATAATTATTCTCAGTCTATGTAATACAAAATGTTTTTTTTTTTTTTTTTTTTTCTAGTTTTTCTTATTTACCAAAGAAGTCACAGACCTACATTTTTAAGTTCCAAGCTTCTAAATAATCACCTACGAGATTCATTGCTTACAAAATTAATTTGTCTATCAACTCTTTCGAGGGTTCCCCATAAGAGGTCAAAAAATTCCCAATCATCTACATAATATCGTAAACCATGGTTTCGAATTCCCAACCTATCTCCATAACAACGCAAGAAACCTTAACATAAAACCTTTGAACACGTAATTGTGTATAATCACAATTCCTAATTTACAATCCTCAATTTTTGCCCCCAAAAACAAAAAACCCAACAGAGATGGAAAAGTTTACCTCCCAACGTAATCCCTAAAGATCTCCCGGGTCCTCTCGCACTTTCTGACGAAGCTTCTGCGCTCAACCTCCTTGGTCTTGCACTGTAACCTGGCCACCGTCGCCGTCAGATCGCGAAACTCACCGTCGCCGCCAGCGATTACTCGGAGTTGTCGGAGTTAGGAGGTGGCTCTAGAGTGTGTCAAAGCGTTTTTTTTTTTTTTTTTACAGAAAGATGTGAAAGCGGTTTTTGGATATTTTGCATCTAAAAAAGGTTACAAGATATTAAAAATGATTTTTTAAAACATCGGGAAATCAAATTAAAATGAGCAAAATACAAAAAATTAAACTAAATTATGTAGGAGGCTTCTTCTTTTAAAATAAAATTAAAAAAAAATTTGAACTCAAGTTATAATTTTATTTAAGTTCATATTTTTTTATAAAATTTGAGTTTAAATTTATATTTTAACTTGAGTTTATGACTAAAATTTGAGTTTAAATTCTCCCTTCAACCCAAGTTCCTAAACTCAAACTCAAGTTAATGAACAATATTTTTTTATTATTAAAAACGTTATAACTTTTTTATTTTAATTCTGATTGAGATGATTTTTTCTATGCGTTCACAGCGAATAGACAAATAAAACTCCACCCATATACCCTATTAAAATTTTTCATCACTATTGAGTTTTTATTAAAATACAATCTAAATACAAATTTAAATTTTGACCCATCCAAACACAAACTTAAATAAATTCTCAATTCAAACCATAACTCAAATGTGCATATTCAAACACAAACTCAAGTTATAATTCAAATTCAACTCAAGATCTATATTCAAGTCACCATAACTCAAAAATGCAACCGAACAAGCCCTTAGTTTGTTGATTTAAATTTTTAATTTGAGTCGAGATGTGACTTTATGTAAAAAAATTTTATTTTAGTAAAAAAAGTTAGATGTGACTATTTCTGAGAGTTTTTTTACTGTAATAAAATTCGAATTATAAACTCGAATCGATAAATGAACGAAGTCGTAAAAACGCCAGATACTAATATGATTTTCCCACTTACTAATATATATAATTAAAAAACTCACGCATTATATCTATTGAATTTTTTTAGATACAACTCCATTAAATTGTAATTAAAATTTTTATAACGTATAGGAAAAAAAAATGGAAGAAAAATGTTACTTATTCAAAATAGTATGCATTTTAATTTTAAGGGTTTGTTCTTTTGCATGATTTGAGTTATGACTTGAGTTGTGTATATGAGAAAAAACACTATAATAAAAAAGTTAAATTTAAATTTTTATAAGAAAAAATAATGTAGTAATATAATTTGAGTTCTGACTTGAGTCATGAAATAAACATGCCATAAGTATTAGCTTGCATGTCTTGGGGCCAATTTGGCATTGCTTTTAGAGATTGCTTTTAGAGATTGCTTTTAATTTTTTTTAAAGAAATTACAGCAACTCAAGGTATTTGGCAATATCTATTTTGTCTAGTAACTTATAAAAACTGCTACTCCACAGCAGAATTTTAGAAGCAGGTTCGAAGTTGTTTTTCCACAACAGCTTTTACTGTCATTGTCTAAATTTATTAAAATGACCCTAATAATAAAACTTAATTCCCAACTAATTCATTTTATTTCTTCCAAATCGAATTAAAGAATATATTTTATTTAGATGCTTATTTTAAAATTAAAAATATTTAATAAATATCTTATGCTACATTTTAGTAATATATTTTTATTATAATATTGCAAGTTTAAAAAATAATTTACCTTCAGTTGTTTACGTTATTTAATTTCTTTATAGATATATAATTTATTTATGTGAATAAAACCAAATTATTTTCTAGAGATATTTTAATTAATAAAGTGAAAATTATAATTTTTTAATATTTTGTTGTATAAATATTATGAATATTGACTATTTTTATATAAATAAAATTAATTATAAGTACGCGCATTACATTATACACCTTCACAGTAATTTTGTACATAATTTACTAGACATTTAAATTTCTGTTTCTGGTATTCACAGTAATTCAAAAAAAAATACTAAACACCTACACGTTTCTAGTCACAATAACTTCTAACTAACAGCACAATAACAGTAAAATTTGTTAACAGCGTAACAATGTCAAATTGACCTTTAATGATAATTGTACAAATGATGCCATGCTACCAAAATATACAGAGTTTGAAGCTCGCATGGCCAATTTTTTTTAAAAAAAGTATGAGTTAATAGTTTAAGTCAAAAGGTTACATTCAATCACGGAAAATACATGAAACATTAAAAATTTAAGATAATAGAATAAAAAATAAATAAAGGACTTGAAACTTGAAAGAGTAAGGGTTTGTTCTTTTAGATCAAAACTTAAAAAAAGTTTGAACTCAAATTATAATTTTATCTAAGTTCATGTTCTTTTGAAAAATTTAAGTTTGAACTTGAGTTTTAACTTGAGTTGGAGTTAAAATCTGAATTCAAATTCTCTTTTCAACTCAAGTTCTTAAACTTAAATTCAATTTAATGAACATTATTTTTTCTATTCTTAAAAACGCCGTAATTTTTTCGTTTTAATTCTGATTGAGATGATTTTTTTCCTATGCGTTCACAATGAAAATATGAATAAAATTCATCCATATACCCTATTAAAATTTTCTATCGCCGTTGAGTTTTTATTAAAATAATATCTAAATACAAATTTAAATTTTGACATACCCAAACACATACTCAAATAGATTCTCAATTCAAACCATACTTCAAATGTGCACATCCAAACACAAACTCAAATTATCACTTCAACTCGAGTTATAACTCAAATTTAACTCAAGATCTACACTCAAATTATATAACTAAAAAATGCAACCGATCAAGCCCTAAAGCACCTAAAAATCACCATTTTGGACAACCACATAATGAATCGTAGCCATTTATCCACTGTTTCATAGAACAAAAGAAAACATAAAGGCATTGTTTATTTCACTGATTTGAGTTTTCAATTTTAATTTTACTACAGTTAAAAGCTCTCATAAAAAGTAACATTTAATTTTTTCTATTACAATTTAAAGTTCTCATATAAAATAGATATAGAGGAAAGAAAGGACAACAAGAAGCGCCAAAATAATGTGTGAAGGACTACAAAAAATTAACAGTATAGCTCTCACCCACTATTTTATATATGGCCCCGTTCATTTCTCTAATTCGAGTTTTGCTACAGTAAAAAGCTCTCATAAACAGTCGCATCTAACTTTTTTGCTACAGTAAAGGCTCTCACATAACATCACATCTCAATTCGAATTAAAAACTCGAATTAGCGAATCGAATGGGTCAATATTTGGATTTAGGATTAGAATTTAATATTAAGATAATAATAGAATTTAGGATTAAAATTAGGATTTAGATTTAAGCTTTAGGATTAAAATGTGTATACCTCCTATATTTAACTACAAAATAATAAGCAATAACCTAAAGAAAAAGAAAAAGAAAAAAAATTAGATCTATAGTATTGTTGTGTAAGGAACTCAATACAAATTAGTTAGAAAAGAGTTTAATTAACATTTTAAAAAATCACCCACGCAATTACATTAATATGTAATAGGATAGAGGATGAATAATATATATAAAAAGGAAAAGGAATGAAGAAAAAGGAAAGGAAAAAAAAAAAGTGAAGCACCGGATACGATGCGTTTTTGACGACTATGGGAAGAATAGTAGAGCCAATATACGCTCTTTTATATATTTAGAATTAGGATTAGGATGTTGATGTAAATTTTCTCTAAACAAAAAGTTTAGGCCGTGTTTAGAATTGATTCTGTTTTTATTTTTCATATTTTTCAAGAAAGAAAAAATAAAAACGTTTTTAAAACGACGTTTGACACAATAAAGATAAAAAACAGAAATGAAAACCATTTTTTGATTTAGTGTAAAATGAGAGAGAAATGAAAAATGATTTTTAATCGTTTTTTATTTTTTATTTTCGTTTTTTCCTCTCTCGAGCAGAGAGAGAGAGAAAGATAGACATTACTAAATTTTTTTACATTAAAAACAATCTCTTGATAAAACTACAAAACACATTTTTAAAAATAATTTATGTATGAGATTGAAAACGTTTTCATTTTTATTTTTAACAAAAAATAAAATCATTTTAAAACGGGTTCTAAACGCACCCTTAGTTTCTTTTATTGATATATTATTCTCTTGGAAGTTAGATATGAATTCATGTTCTCATCAAAAGGTGAATTTTGATTCAACATTATGTAGACATAAATAAATACAACATATTAAGAAAATACATACATTTTGGTCGGCAAATCAAATAGAAAATTAAGTAAGTAGTACACATGAATATAATAGTGAAAATTCACATATGAAAGATAAAAATCATGATTTTTTAAATTATGTCAAGTGCAAACATTGTGTCTAAAATTGTCAATTTAATAATGTTATTAACTATTAAACTTTAATTACAACTTATTTTAATATTTAGAGTGCATCTTGTTAAAGTTAAGAGAATGTTTAGTAGAAAGATTCTCCAACCAAACGTCCTCTAATTGTTTAGGGTTTAAATTGTTAAAAGCGAATAATTTGAAGTAGAAGCGTGTAATTTACATTCAAATAAAAAAAGCAGCGTTCAATTTATTCAAATTTTACACTCAAAGATAGAGGTCACGTGGAAAATGCACGTGCGCATCGTCATGAGTCACGACTCACGTCGATGTTAGTTAAGTGCTAGTAGAGAGGGAGAGCAATGCACCGGGAAAGAGAGAACAAAAAAAAAAAAACAAAAAAACGGAAAAGAAAAAAATCAAAACAACAGAGAGAAAAAGGAGGAGAGAGAGAGAGAGAGAGAAAAAGGGGCGTGGGAAACCCTCCCTCGCAATTCCCAAACCCAAACCCTTTCACATTTGGCGCCCAATTCTCTGCGATTTCACCACCAATCCCAATCCCAATCCCAATCCAAGCTCCATTCATTCTCCCGATCGGATTCCGCCATGACTCAGCCTCCGCCGCCTCCGGCAGTTCCGCCGGGCCCTCCTCCTCTTCTTCCGGGATCCGTCGCGGCAGGCGGCGGCGGAGGCGTTCAGGTGCGGTGCGCCGGATGCCGCTCGATCCTGACGGTGGCGGCGGGTGTTACGGAGTTCGTCTGCCCCACCTGCAAATTGCCCCAAATGCTGCCGCCGGAGCTCATGAGTAGGGCCCACCACCACCAGCAGCCGAAACCCCTGTCCATCGCTCCTCCTCTTACGCCGCCTCTGCCTCTTCCTCCCGCTCCTGCGCCTTCGGTTCCTCCGCCGCCTTCCCACGTGCCGGCGCACGGCATCGATCCGACGAAGATCCAGCTTCCTTGCGCCAACTGCAAGGCCATCCTCAACGTCCCCCACGGCCTCACCAGGTTCAATTGCCCGCAATGCTCCGTTGATCTGGCCGTCGACGTCTCCAAGCTCAAGCACTTCTATCCTCCTCCGCTACCACTTCCGCTTCCGCCTCCTCCGCCTCCCGAGGAGGTCAACGAGGTTCGTTCAATTTCTATTTCATTTATCCTTTTTCGGTCTTTGTACGCCAATTATGCAATCTCTAGGGATTTCAGTTTCTATTAGCGAACAATTCAATCGGCTCTTTTAGGAGGCTTGTTTTGTAGGGGGAGGAGAAAAAAATTGTATAATCTAGGTGAGGACCTCTCTCTTATTGGGTTTTGTACGGAATTATGGAGTCTGTGGTGTTCAATCAATTTTTTTTAAGGATATATTTTAGGCTCAGTTTGGGATCATTGTGCTTTTGAAAGACAACTATATTCTACTTTTAGTAAAAAAGTTTGAGTGTTTCAATGTACATTTATTTTTTGTAATCATAGATGGAACAAGTCTCCAAATTCAAATAGCGGATACTATATATGGACATTTTATTTTAAGAACTTCACCGTTAAGGACTTTGTAAAGTATGATACGAATGTATTTCAGGCTTTGTTCAATAAGTTTTGTTAATCACATTACGAGCACTTGCTATTTTAGATAAGTAGGTACTCTTACTCAAATTATAGTCATATAGAATAGGAACTAAAAGGAAGGGCAGGAAAAAAAAAAGAAGAGGTGGGGCCTTTTCATCTGTCGCCGCGAAAGCTGGGCCCTTCAGCTGCATTGTAGAACATTCAACTTCCTTAGCTTTATGTATCTAAATTACAAGAAGTAAATGAATATGGGGATTCGTTTCTGAATCGCCTGATTTTGGCTTAACCATTATAAGTGTACGCCAGCCATATCTCTGTTGAAATTAAGGCAAAATGAACTAGTTCTATGCTTGGCCTGAGTACTCATAGAACTGCCAACCCACTGTCTAAGGCTATACAAGATGAATTTAAGCTTATAAAACTGTCAGCCATGATATCCTTGTAGTACCTTTCAAGTTTGAGTGAAGCTGAGGAGCTGAGAAGTAGAAGTAGAAGTAGAAGTAGAAGTGCATTAATAATGTTTTTTATTTTTTTATTGAAATGGTCCTCAACATTGACAATACCAAACATCTCCATAAAACCTTGGCCCTCTTGTTGGAGCTGAAACCCCCCATATTGTCCACCATTAGTGACCCTAGAATGGGCAGAAATACTGTTTTTGCATAGTTCACTTTCCATCCCCTTCAGGCTCTTTAACTTGGATCTTATTACTACTACTATTTATATCATTAATGCCAAACATGATGTTAAGAATATGGGAAAAGAAGATTGGACTCGGGCTGTAATTGTGCAAAATATAGTATTGTGAAATATGAGAGAATGAATATGAATTCTCATTGATTGAATGAATAAATTTACTGAGTATTAGAAGACTATATAAGAATACACGCCTAGACTAGAAAGAAAATAATCTATGCCTATTAATCTCATGATTCCAGGGATATCAATAAAAATATTCTACATACTAATTTAGTCATAGTAATCAGGAAACTAATTACAATTTACAGTTGTATTTTCCCACACTCCTTATCAAGTTGGAGAATAGGTGTCTTCCATTCTCAGCTTGGAAATAATCTCATGAAAGGTTGTAGTATTGAGTCCCTTAGTTAAGACGTCTGCCAGTTGATTCCCCGAAGATATGTATGGTGTGCAGATTAGACCACTTTCCAATTTTTCCTTGATGAAGTGTTGGTCTATCTCAGTGTGTTATGTTCTGTCGTGCTGAACATGATTATGAGATGTCTTTTCAATTACTTGTTTGATTACAAAAAACTAATCAGGAAACTAATTACAAAAAATCAATTACAATTTACAACTGTATTTTCCCACATATAGCTTCTAGGCAGCGTTGCCTAAGTACTTGTTTGATTTTAAGTTGGTAGCTTAATGACTTAATTGTCCAAAGCTAATAGGGATATAAGGCCCGGGATGTAATAATTGATAAGAAGGATATGCGTGATGGCTTAATGTCTGGCATCAAATAAAGGTCTGGATTGAAGTCAACACACTAAATGCTTTTGTTTTGAAGAAGTATCTTTTCTTTCGTGCTTACTCATGGAAAATTAATCCTAAAATCCTCTCTAATAAAGTAATAAATAAAACAATGTTTACCTTTTCGGATGATCAATGTTTTAAATCATCTTAGAATTTCTTTTTTCTTTTTTTATTTCATTAATTTATTTTGAGCTTTTGTACAGATTATGCATAGTTGTTATTTCAAAGAGAGAGTAAATAGTCACGTCGTTGGATACATTCCTTTAGTTGATTAGATGTTAAGCAACTGAAAAATCTCTAACTTTTGATATTTGTAAAAATACATCTGTTTCGATGTGTTTTGAAGTTTTGATTAATCTCCTTTTCGAATAGTTTTCTAGACTGCTATTACCTTGCTTTTTTCCCCCCCTCCCTTTTACTTGTTAATTTGTCAGGTAGCCATTGAAGTGGAGCGGGAAGAAGATGAAGGAGGAATGGCGGGAGAAACATTTACAGACTATGTGAGTATCTTATTCTTGAGCCTTTCTGATTGAAGGCTTTTTTTTTTTTGCTTGTTTTTGTTTTATTTTGTTTTTTGTTTGTTTCTTTTTTTTTTTTTAAATGAGGAATTTTCTTTTTACTTTCATGTTTGGACTTGTTAGTTGAAACTCTGGAACTGGCATGTTGAATAAGTTTATGTGGATATGATTTCATGCAGCGCCCTCCAAAACTATCTATAGGACCTTCCCATCCGGATCCTGTTGTGGAGACATCTTCCTTGGCTGCTGTACAGCCACCTGAGCCTACTTATGATCTGGAAATCGGAGATGAATTGGAAATATCCAAGGCTTTATCTTGTTTGCAGATTGAGACATTGGTTTATGCTTGTCAGGTTGCTGCTAATGCCAAACATAAGGTTAACAAGTTCGTATCTGGTTTTATGGAATGATTTAGTTTGTTTCCATGACAGAGACACCTCCAGCGACTACCTAGTGCCGCTAGGGCAGGATTCTTTATTGGAGATGGAGCAGGTGTGGGTAAAGGTCGAACAATTGCAGGGTTAATTTGGGAAAATTGGTATCATGGGAGGAGAAAAGCATTGTAAGTTTTAAGTTGCACCTCTTTTTTCTTTTTTCTTTTTTTTTTTTTTTTTTAATTTCTCTTTCTTAAAATGTATGAGATTTCATTTTTTTCCCATTCAAAATTCTAGACTATGCACACCATCTGGCTTGAATTCACGTTTTCTAACTCCTCTTGTATATTTTTTCTCTCTGTTTCTATTGACTTGGCATAGGTGGATTTCTGTTGGTTCAGACTTGAAGTTTGATGCAAGAAGAGACTTGGATGACGTGGGTGCTACATGTGTTGAAGGTAAAAACTTATTTTTGATCACCTAGACAGATATTTTTATGTGAAATTTATTTGGTTTTCAATTTTTCTGTCAGAAAAGGTTAATTGGATTATGGTAATTTAGAATATTTCTTATAAAGGCTTAGGCCCATAACCATTTAGTTCGCGGATTCAAATTGGGGTGATTTGAACAGTACAATTTGAAAAGTGTTGTTCAAATTGCAATCTGAATTGGTGTTTGGATGTGCATACAGACTATCAATTTGAACAAGAAAGAAAATCTAAATATGTGTTTGGATAGATATTGAAAACGTTCATTTGAAAACTGAATGGTTTTATAACAAATTTAACAAAACCTTAATGCCCATGATAGATTAATAGGGTATAAAGATAAGGTTTTATTCCTCTCTTCGCTCTGAACGCATCGAAAGAAAAATTGTCTCAATCAGAGATGAAACAAAGTAGTTATGACATTTTGAAGCTTTGAGTTTTATAAAGTAGAAGAGAGAAGAAAAAGAGATTCTTTTGAGTTGAAATGGTTTGAATGGTTTGAATTTAGAGGGGGTGGGGGATTGCGTGGACTTTGAGTTGGGGGAATTCATCCGAATTGGAATTCAAATTCGAGTCCGAACAAATAGCAATTTGCACCAAAAAATAACTCGGAGAGGTTTTTTTTTTTGTTTTTTTTGTTTGAGTTGTTAAGACAAATATGCCCTTAGTTTTTCAACTTAGTTTTTGAAGTTGTAAAGTTTTCATTTTTTAATGAAATTAGTATTTAGCGCGCGCATCATTTGAAATAATGGTTATATAATTTTTTTTAAAGAGAAAGAAATGGAAAAAAGGGACGTAAACGAAAGAAACGAAGGCAAAAGCGGGAAAAGATCTGAAGTAAAAGACATGAAAAAATTTAACAAACATTCATGAAAAATTTATTTATAGAACAATTTATAAACAAAAAACAAAGATTAAACAATTTGTAAACAATTTATAGAGAATTTTGTTTTTTTTAAATAAGTTAACAATTTCTTTTGCTTTCATTTTATAACAATTTATTTATTTATTTATTAGCGAATGCTATGTTGACATGTTGTCACTTATTTTGTTGCGGTTTAAATTAATCATATTTTGTTTTGTTAAATTTTTTTAATTTAATAAGTTGTGATTTTATTTTAATTTAGTGTATTTTTGTTAAATTTTATTTTTATATGAATTACTTATAGCATTTTTATCTGCGTAACATCGGAAACTTGGTGTCAAAACAGTGTTAAAATAGATAAAATTGGACTACAAAGCACTCCAGAATAAGCAAATAAATATAATAACTAACAATTAGAAAATAAATAAATTTTATTTTTATCTGAATTATTTATAGCATTTTTATCTGAGTAGTACTAGAAATTTGGTGCAAAAGGGTGTTAAAATGGTCAAAATCGGACTACGAATCACTACAAAATAAATAAATAAATAAAAATAAAATCGGTATTTTTTTCAGGCCGTCGGATCACAAAGATCAATGGCCAAGATTAGCGCGCCAAATTTTTTTCTCCACCCAAAAAAAGTAACGAAACGTTTCGTTACAAACCCCAAAAAAACCCATTTATTCTTAGTTATGTTGTATAGATATAGATTTTCTTAGTTTTCTATCCAAATCCAAAAAAAAAGAGAGAAAAAAATGGTGGAAGCAGAAGATTGAAAGTATTATGGGAAAGACATTGTATTACTTTTCTGATAAAGTATTTAATCATCTTACCAAGGAAAAGTTCCCTCGGTGTATTATGTGCTCTTAACCATGGACTAATCATCCTAAATTGGCTGGATGTTATCGGAAGATGGATTTTCTTGGGTTTTTCTTCATTCTGTTTTTCCTTTTCTATAGTTTTGTCATTATTTTCGTTTTGCCTTGAGGATTCCTCATCCTCTTTCTTAATTGATTATTATCAATGAAAAGGTTTTTTCTTATAAAAAACTGTGGACAAATATGTATTTGTTACTGTTGCAGTTCATGCATTAAACAAGCAGCCATATTCTAAGCTTGATTCAAAGTCGGTTGGCATAAGGGAGGGAGTTGTGTTCTTGACGTACAGCAGCCTCATTGCGTCCTCTGAGAGAGGTCGTTCTCGTATGCAGCAGCTTGTTCAGTGGTGTGGACCACACTTTGATGGTCTCGTTATATTTGATGAGGTATTGCATATTCGTAGGTGATGCAGTGGAATGGAATAGAATAAATGATGAAAAACTCTTTTAAGGAGTTAAGATAGAAAATACTGTAAAATAGCTCTGACTTTTGTAGTAGTAAAAAAAAATTGGACAGAATTACAAAAGTAGGCCTATTTATATGCTGGAAAATCCTACTCTTTTTAGGAATCCTAATCCAAGTTTAAAAAAAAAACCCCTAAATATA
Source organism: Morus notabilis (assembly GCF_000414095.1). Taxonomy (NCBI): domain Eukaryota; kingdom Viridiplantae; phylum Streptophyta; class Magnoliopsida; order Rosales; family Moraceae; genus Morus; species Morus notabilis. The sequence continues at coordinate 263,061 of NW_010359376.1, read as the reverse complement.
AGAATTATAATTATGCTAATTCTGAGGATAAGATAAATATTTTTATTATAAACAACCCGAGAGCAAGATAAAATAAATCCTAATACTAGAAAAACAATCTAAATTAGATCCTTATACAATTCAAACTTGTCCGACATCAATAGGTCTTGCTTTGTATTATATGGTACATCATCATACGTCAATAGGTCTTACCGTATGTTTTCAAGTGGCTTTTTAGCTTTTAAAGGTGAACGTAATAATTCCAGGATTTCAATATATTCTTCTTTATTCATGCCGATGATGAAATGGCTTAATTGCAGTGCCATAAAGCCAAAAATCTGGTACCTGAGGCTGGAAGTCAACCAACACGAACTGGTGAAGCGGTTCTTGAAATTCAGGTTTGTCATTTATGCTGAAATTTCAAACATGTATGCCACCTATGTGGGTTTTGTTTTGTGCGTGTATGCTTTTATTTTTTTCTTCTTCAGAAAACAAACGAATAATGTATATGCAACTCTAGAAGAATAGCATTCTTAAGGTGATGGAAGTTGTTGTACAAGATTAATATCTCATGCAAGTTGCAGCCTAATCAAACTAAACCTTGGCTATTGAGTTAAAATTTGTTAAACTAGTTCTCTTTGGACGTTTAACCTATTCGTGCCCAATTACTTTGATGAGGGAGGCTCATTGTGAGGATAAATTCTTGATTGCATGATTTTTTTTTCTCTGTGCGTCACATGGGTGTACCTCCCTCAGTACTTTAGACAGTAGTATAAATCTGTTTCAGCAATTACTTTCTGTGCCAAAAATGAGATCTTTACCATGGTTAATTTCCCTTTCCTGTACTGCCACTTCTCCATCCCGACACCAACATATTCATATTACTTGAGCGACACACATGGGTCTTTACCTTGTATAATTGCAACAGCAACCAGTTTTCGTCTTGTCCCCAATTGGGGGATTGTAGGCAATTTGTAATGTGTTGTGGCGGAAAACTGGAAGAAAATAACTTGGGATTGTCTTAACTCTGAATGTTTCATTTGTAATATCACAGGCTCGACTTCCTGAAGCTCGTGTTGTTTACTGCTCAGCAACTGGTGCATCGGAACCACGCAATATGGGTTATATGGTCCGTCTTGGCCTTTGGGGACCTGGAACATCTTTCATTGATTTTCGAGACTTTTTAGGTGCAATTTTTTCTTATCTTACTTGCTTCTTGTTCAAATAATTATGTTATTGTGAAAACAGTATTGGAGAGTAAAAAATAGTAATCTCTCTTCGTTGAATAATAAATGTAGAATTACACTCTCATTGTAACCTAGATTAAGAGCTTTGTTCTTGATTTTGGATTCTTTCCTGTCTTTGGTAGACTTTTTGTCCCTCTCCTTGTATTTGACTTTTTATTAGTATAGGCTGTTTCTTATCAAAAAGGAAAAAAAAATTGGAGGTCCTAATAATTCCTATCTTATTCTGATAACTATCCTAATATTCTATAATCTATTATGATAACTAGAATTCAATTTTATTTTTTCGATAATAAAACTTCTTTTCATTGACAAAAGAATCAAATACAAAGTAAAGAGGATTAGGAATCCTCAAAAGCAAAAAGACTAAATACATGTCTTTTTGTCATTTTAGAGCTGGAAATAAATACATGTATTTTGCTCTTTTCTTTCTTCTTTCTTTGAGTTGGAATTATTATTGTTGTAGCTTCTATTTTAGATTTGAGTTTCCATTTTTCTTTTGTTTCCTTTCTGTGTTCTTTCGTTTTGTGCCCGGGTCTATATTTTTTCAAGAAATTGTACACATCTCATTAAAAAAGCAATTAGGCCCTCTATAAGACTTCTGATACAATTTCCGAGTAGATATGCCCTTGAAGGTAAAGTACAGTAGGGATATGAGTTACAGGAGGTTAGTTGATGATGAAATATTGGTTTAAGGAGGTTACCGACAGCAAAGTTTTGTTGAAAGAGTAAGAAACAGAACCTTGTTAAGCTTAAAAGACCGATTATACTTGTACATTTTTGTTTGTTTGTTTATATTCCTTTCCAAGACCTCGAACGTTCATATGCCATAAATTTCATTTGAGAGGTTTTGACAAAACTGAACGCCAAGCAAGGTCTGCCTTGGAACGAACTAGATTCCAGTTCTTCGAATCCAAAGATAAATTAAAATAATATTTGCAAGTTGTAAGACAATGTGCCTTATGAAAGGATCTATCTTGTGGCTGCCTTCGGTTTCTCTCTCACCATAATTTTTACTCGTGCAGTTGTTTTCATTTCTAGGGTTTCCCTCAATGGCATTTTCTTTTCAGAAGTCTATATGAGATTATATAGAGATCCGGATGTTGTGAAAGCTGTGATCTTTAATAGGTTTAGTGTCCATTCATTCGCTTCAATTAGTATAACTCATGTTTGACTCGGGTCCTTCATGCTACATTTACCCATTGCAACATATTTTGATTTCATTAGGTAATTTGGTTGCTCAGATGACATCATTACCTTCATCATCACTTTGAATCTCGATGGTTTTAGTGGCTTTCTGTGGTGTATTGTATTAGTGTCTGAATGTGATTTTGTTGGTGCTTGTCTGTGTTGTATGTGAAATAGTATGTCAATATGTTTACAAAGGGAAATTAATTTGTTACAATCGCCATTCGTTAGTGTTTCTTCTCCTGCTCTTTTTTTTCGTCATCTAATTCTTTCTTTCTCCAGCACGTCAACTTTTATTTTAACTAATTACTTTTGGCGACAAACTTTTGCAGGTGCTCTTGAAAAAGGAGGTGTTGGAGCCCTTGAACTTGTTGCCATGGATATGAAAGCGAGGTTGCAAAGGATAAAATATTCCTTTATATGATATTTGAAATTTGATAATAGGATGTATTGTAATATATCATATCCTTTTCTATTTCAGGGGAATGTACGTATGTCGTACACTTAGCTACAAAGGGTCAGAGTTCGAAGTTGTTGAAGCACCATTAGAACCTGAAATGATGGTAAATTGCACTTATTTGGCCTACTTTGTGAGGGAAAAATTTAAAAATAGAGCCCTATTGGAAAAATTTTGGCGGTACAGGATTTTTTTACTTTTATTTTTGGTCGTAATAAATGGACAAGAGAAGAGGGAGAAAAGATAAAGAGGAGATGACTCTAGGTCTAAGTGGCAGTGATTTATTGTTGTAATACTGACGCTTGCAGTCAACACTAAGGGTTGACTAAGCTGAATTGCGAGACTATGGTAACTAAAGTGTATGCTTTTTTCCAATAGTACTTAAAAGGATAATTACCTTTGTGATATGTGACAAGTATATTATTGTTGTTTTCTAATAACGTATAACACAATTATTGACTTGTTTCATAATGACCACATCAGATAAAACCAACACATGATGAGTAAGATGTGAGCCACACCTTTCAAGACTTTTTATTCTTTTTTGTCCTCTTTGGTTTTGGTTTAAAATTATAGAATGTTGAAAACATTGGCTTTTAATTCAAAAGAAAAAGTACATAATTCAAATACATGTACTTCTCTATGTGTATGTGTATATGTATATGTATTGGCCATTTCATAACACAGTTTCCGGTAACTGAGATCTCTTCTATTATCTCCTTAAAATTGCTTTTTTCTTTTACTAATCTCTCTTGGCGCTTATAAAAATCTTTTGAAGTTTGGGACGTTTTCATTTCATCCTAGACTTGCGTTCTTTCTGTTTTTGGCAGCTGAAAGTTGCTACATAAATTTTTAAAGACATATACACTTCTGGAGGGCTGATTAGTTGTTTGGTGCATAGTCTTTCTATGTTGGAGACAGTTATATTAGTTTGTTATAAGTTGAATATGGTGATAAATCTTTGCTTGTATTTAACAGAGATGTGAAGTCTTTCTCGTTCGTCATTTGATATCTAAACTTAGACTAAGATTTTAGCTGACTTATATTACATAATTTCTTTGTAGGAAATGTACAAAAAAGCAGCAGAATTTTGGGCAGAGTTGCGTGTGGAATTACTAACAGCTAGTTCTTTTCTTACTAACGAGAAACCTAATTGTAGTCAACTATGGAGATTATATTGGGCAAGTCATCAGGTAAATATTTAGCTTAATTTTTACTTGGGTTGTCTCTTTCAATTTTGTCTACTTTTTTGCTATCCTTTTTATTTGTTTGTCCCCAATTCTTTTGTAGCGTTTCTTTAGACATATGTGTATGTCAGCTAAGGTGCCTGCTGCTGTAAGGCTGGCTAAGAAAGCATTGCAGGAAGATAAGTGTGTGGTTATTGGTCTTCAGAGTACTGGAGAGGCACGTACCGAGGAAGCAATTACCAAATATGTGGGTAGATTTTGTTTTGTGTTATTCGGCATATGAAAGCCCTATTCAAAATTAAGTACTAGAGTTATTTATTTGTTTATTTATTTTTTCCCATTTATTGTGACATATGAATTGTTTGCTGAATAGGGGCTTGAACTTGATGATTTTATATCTGGGCCTCGAGAGCTGCTGCTGAAATTTGTCGAAGAAAATTACCCTTTGCCCGAAAAACCCGAACCTCTCCAAGGTTTCTATGTGGTTCCTACTATGTTTTTGAACCAGTTAACTTTCCTATAGAAACTGTATACAATATACATTTTTTTTGGAATCTTTTGTAGGAGAAGAAAGTGTAAAGGAGCTCCAGAGGAAGAGGCATTCGGCGACACCTGGGGTTTCAATGAAAGGGAGAGTGAGAAAAATTGCAAAGTGGAAACCTGATAGTGATGATGAAAGTGAATTTTCTGAGTGTGAGTTATTGAAAAACTCAACTGTTTTGTGGATATCATGGCTTTTCAGACCTCACACACAAACACACACACACACACACACACACACACACACACACACGAGAGAGAGAGTATAACATAAAACTCAAGTTTTTGCTACAGTGTTTTCTCTCACAAAAATTTAAATTCAATTTTTTCTGCTATGGTGTTTTCTCTCCCATGAATTTACTTGTAGAGGATTTGAGAGGAGAACAAGAACTCAACGAACTCAGTATTCAAATCAATCATTAACATTCTCATAAACACAAATTTCCTATTTATAGGAGCCAAATCCTGGAGAAAATATAATTCCTAATATTTTAAATAATCCTATGAGATGAATATAATCTCAGTAAAATCCTAAATAAAGATAAAATATATCCTAATAGATTACTAATCAAATATAATTTAAAAATGTAATCGTCTTCCATATCATTTTCTACGGGTTTTGAAAAACTGACTCAGACTAGTCTTAACCGAAAAGAATCATGAAGCAACAGATATTAAATTTTCTTCCGCATCAGCATTTTAATTTCATTGCACTACAAGTATTGAATCTTCAGAGCCTGATGATGAGTTTGTTTGATAATGCAGCTGATTCTGGTAATGAATCTAACGAATCCGATGACGAGTTTCAAATATGTGAGATTTGCAATTCTGAAGAGGTACATTCTTTTGGATCTGTTAAGCGTTTTTGGACCCTGCAGTTTAATTAATGATACAATCCTTTTCTGCAGGAAAGAAAGAAATTGCTCCAATGTTCTATCTGTGGTAAACTTGTCCATCCTGCGTGTCTTGTTCCCCCTATGGCAGATTTAGTCTCAGGAGATTGGTCATGTCATTCGTGCAAGGAAAAAACTGAGGAGTATCTTCAAGCAAGACATGCCTATATAACTCAAATGTTAAAGAGGTTCGTATTTTAAAAGTTCCACATTTTAGCGGTGTAGAGTATGTTGTGCTGTGCAGTCTTGTTGTATCATAATTTTAAGAGATTAATACATGGTTCTAGTATCATGTCAGGTATGAAGCGGCTTTGGAGCGTAAATTACATATATTGGAGTTAATTCGTTCGATGGGTCTTCCAAATAATCCTTTAGATGATATCATCGATCAGGTATTAACCAAATAACTTGATCTCTCTCCTTCTCTCTCTCAATTGATACCTTTTCTACCACAGTGCATACATTTTCTTTTTGGTAGTTTCCTATGCCAATCTTCAGAAATTCTCATTTCTTTTGAGCAATAACACCCAAATCAATCTAAAACAGCAGTATTCCTAATCATCTTCTTTCTTGGATTGTTTCCATAAGAAAATTCAATGAAAAAAGAAGAACTATTCTTTTATGGATTGGCCAAAAATTCCGAACTTATAATTTTAATAGCTAAATCGTTTCTTGATCAGTTTATCACAGAATTTTATTGAGTTACTGTATCAATTGTGACATTCCAGCCTCAGTTTGTATATTAGGCACAGTTTATTATGACACTATCATGCATTATATTGAACTTCTCCTTTGTGTTGCGACCAGCTTCATTGAGAATAACAGAATACCAGGTCTATATGTTATTTCTATCGAAGCTGGCGCCTTCGGGTCATGTCATAGGGTGCATTTGATAAGAGTTTTTGAACATTGATGAAACTGTTGATCATCTATTTTTGCAGTCCCTTTGCTCATAATATTTGGTGCTTGCTACTTAGGGAATTGGGGATTCGTGGGTATTTCCTATGAGCTGTAAAGAACTTTTTGAATCTCATTTCTGGTATGGACCCGGAGAGAGACGAAAACATTTGGGGTTTGTAGCAGTCTTGTGGGGGATTTGGTTGAAGAGAAATTGAAGAATTTTTTGGAGCGTGAGGAGCAGAGCACTGTTGTACGGGATACAATTAAATTTTGGGTTGCTTTATGGGTTCACGGAGAAAAAGGATTTTTGTAGTTTGCTTTTCTCCGACCTGTTAGAGACTCGGGCTCTATTTTGTGCTAGTTTTTTGTTTGTACCAGGACAGCTCATCCTCTTTTTTATTTTTTATTTTATTATTATTATTTTTTTGTACATAGTTTTTATTTTCAATACAATTTTGTTTCTTAAAAAAAAAGAAAAATAATGATGGGTAAAAAGCACAATTATTGGAATTAATATGAAGGATATTGTGGTCCAGGATTTAGCCTTGGATGTTGGGTGTGAGGTGTGGAAGGGGCCGTTAAAGTTAAAGTATTTGGGTCTACCTTGGGAAGAAATCCACTCATTGGAATTCTGGACACTGGTGATTGGAAGGGTGTCTTAGAGACATGATGGACGGAAGAAAGCTTCATGACTCTCATTCACTTTGTCTTGGCTACCATTCTGACTCACTGTATGTCCATTTTAGGTTACCTTGTTCTGTGGCTGTGATTTTTCAAAGATGATGAGAGAGTTCCTTTCGAATAATCACCAGTGGAAATAGTTGGGTAGCTTAGTTGCATGGAATAGAATGATAGTGATAAGCCTCCCGTGCGTTATACTTATGTTAGGAGGAGGTGCAAGGGCTTATCGGATGGTAGGATGATGGATGGGGCTGAGTCAGCAAGTGAAGGGAGGGAGAAAGAGGCTGAGTCAGCAATCAATTAGTTAGTTAGTTAGTTAGTTAGTTAGACTTGTAGGATGAAGGATAGTGTGTATAAATAAGTCAGGGGTAGAGTAAGGAGGTTACGAGAAATTACTAGACTTTCAGAAGAAGTTTGTAGGAGAGCACGGGATCTCTCGAAAATCCCCATACCCTTGTTGTAACCAATTCGTCCGCCATTGTTGATTCCTTAGTTCCATTAATACAAATTCCTTTTCAATAGCCTAATCGATTGTCAAATTGGTTTGGAGTTTATCATTTGGTGTCAGAGCGTAAGGTCTGGGAATGACGAGGCGCACCGACGATCGTGAGAAGGAGAAGACGGAAGGAACTCGGGAGGAATTCCAGAAAGAAATTGACGGAATTCGAGAGGATTTGAAGAAGATACCTAGACTTGAGCAAGGAATGGAGATGTTGCTCGAGAGGCTGGACAAGTTGATGAGGCGGAGGGAATCGGTCGATCAGGAACCACTGTGGCCCGCGGAAGGTTCGGCCGCGGTACCACCGGCGCCGAGGGAGGAATTACACCGGGAAGTTGGAGCTCGCGCAGAATTCAGAACGCGACGAGTGGAAATGCCAGTTTTTGATGGAGACAACCCTGACGGTTGGATCTTTCGTGCCGAGAGATTCTTTGCCATGAATCGGATGACGGAAAGAGAGAAATTGGACGCCGCGGTGGTGAGTCTGGAGGGAGAAGCCTTGGCGTGGTTTCAGTGGGAGGATGGTCGTCGGCCGATTCGTAGTTGGATGGTGATTAAACTAATGATCTTGGAACGTTTCCGTCCTACGCAGGAGGGAAGTTTGTGTGAGAAGTTTTTGTCGCTCTGACAGGAGACGACGGTGAGGGAATACCGGCGGTAGTTCGAAGTGTTGGCGGCGCCTCTATCGGAGCTCTCGGAGCAGGTTATGGAGAGCACATTTGTAAAGGGGCTGAAACCAAACATTAGGGCTGAAATCAGGCTGATGAAACCGGTGGGATTGGGCCAAATTATGGTGGTAGCCTAGCGGGTGGAGGAGCGTAACCAGACTGTATGCGGGCCAAGAGTTCCAGGCCCACAAAGCTCACAAAATATGCCCGGGAATAGAAACGGAAGTGGGTATTCGACATTCTCAAGGCAAAGGGGAGGCCAAAGCAGCTCTGGAGTGGGAGCTGGAAACACGAGAGTGGCGGTGGAGAGGAACCCCGCCGCGTCGGAGAAGAGGATGGGACTTGGTGTCGGTGGCGGCGCGACGACTTTTCGCCGTTTAACTGACGCAGAACTGCAGGCGAAGAGGAAAAAGGGCCTATGCTACCGCTGTGATGGAAAATACACTTTTGGCCATCGATGTCCCAACCGGGAATTGCAAGTTCTGATAGTTAGGGAGGAAGAAGAAGAGGACCGTGAGATGGGAACTGTGGAGATAGACGAGGAAGGGAACGAGCAATCGTGGGAAGAGGAGGTCGTGGAGTTGTCACTCAACTCGGTGGTTGGTCTCACTGCTCCGAAGACGATGAAACTCAGAGGTGTCGTAAGGGGAATCGAGGTAATTGTCTTGATCGATAGTGGGGCTACCCATAATTTCATTTCTTGTAATTTGGTGAAGAAATTAGGGCTCTCTGTAGACCAAACGACTGGTTACGGGGTAGTCATGGGGACAGGGGTCTCGGTAAAAGGTGAGGGAGTTTGCAAGGGGGTGATGATTTCCTTGCAAGGGGTTGAGGTGATGGAGGATTTCTTACCTTTAGACTTGGGTAGCTCAGATATAATATTAGGAATTCAGTGGTTGGAAACGTTGGGGGTTGTCATGGTGAATTGGAAGTTGTTGCTTATGAAATTTAATGTGGGAGGACGGCAGGGTGCAACAATTTTTTCTAAGATTGATCTTAAGTCGGGGTACCATCAAATTCGGGTTCGAACGGAGGATGTGCCGAAGACGGCGTTCCGCACCCATGAAGGACATTATGAGTTTTTCGTTATGCCTTTCGGCTTAACGAATGCCTCGACTACCTTCCAATCGCTCATGAATGAGGTTTTACGCGCTTTTCTTCACAAGTTTGTGCTAGTATTTTTCGATGACATACTTATTTACATCCACACGTTGGAAGAACATGAGCACCATCTTGCACAAGTATTGGAAGAGTTGCAGCGCCACCAATTGTTTGCCAATGGGAAAAAGTGTAGCTTTGGTCAACGTTCAATAGAATACCTTGGACACATTGTGTCCGACCAAGGGGTATCAGCGGATCCTGCCAAGGTTTCAGCCATGTTGAAATGGCCACTTCCTGCTAACTTGCGGGAATTAAGAGGCTTCTTGGGGTTGACTGGTTATTATAGGAAATTTGTGGCGGGGTATAGTCAAATTGCTGGTCCTCTAACCAACTTATTGCGGAAGGACTGTTTCCAGTGGGACGCAGGGGCAGCCCAAGCATTTGACCAACTCAAGCATGCTATGACACAGGTGCCGGTCTTGGCCTTGCCAGATTTTACTAAGCCTTTTGTACTGGAATCGGACGCATCCAGTTTCGGAGTGGGGGCGGTTTTGATGCAAGACCAGTGGCCTATAGCATTTTTCAGCCAGGTTTTGTCAACCCAAGCTCGAAATAAATCGGTGTATGAACGTGAGTTGATGGCCTATTGTTTTAGCTGTCCAAAAGTGGCGGCCATATCTCTTAGGACATCATTTTGCCATCCGGACCGATCAAAGAAGCCTTAAATATTTACTAGAGCAACGCGTAGTGAATGTGGAATATCAGAAGTGACTCACTAAACTACTGGGGTACGATTTTGAGATTCAGTACCGCCCGGGGGTTGAAAATCGTGCGGCGGATGCTTTGTCCCGACACCAAGCCGACTCAGCAAATATGCTCACTTCATTGGCCTTAGGCACCCATTTTCCGCAGAGACGGTGGCACACAAGTCCGTTCAAGAAGTGGTTCGTCTTCATGGCGTACCCCGCACGATTGTGTCGGACCGGGACCGTATTTTCCTTTGTCACTTTTGGACAGAGCTTCATAAACAGATGGGCACCATTCACTCTCGCAGTACCGCATATCATCCCTAATTTGATGGACAGACGAAGGTAGTCAATCGATGTGTTGAAACGTATCTACGTTGTTTTACTTTTGACAAGCCTGGGAGGTGGCACAAGTGGATGGCATGGGCGGAATATTGGTATAACACTTATTTCCACACTTCCATTCGAATGACACCATTCCAAGCCGTGTATGGTCGAGCTCCCCCTCCGTTGCTACGTTATGGGGTAGGGGCATCGCTTGTGGACTCCGTGGAACGGCAGTTGATGGACCACGATGCGATGTTGGACCTCCTCAAGTTCCACCTTCTGCGTGCCCAGCAGAAAATGAAGGCTGTGGCTGACAGCAAGCGGCAGGAGGTTTAGTTTGAGGTGGGCGACTTGGTTTACCTCAAGCTTCGACCTTACCGCCAAGTGTCGTTGGCACGGCGGCGCAATGAGAAGTTAAGTCCTCGTTTCTATGGCCCTTATGAAGTCACCCACCGCGTTGGCCCCGTGGCATACCGGTTAGCTTTGCCCAGTGACGCTGCTATACATCCTGTCTTCCACGTTTCGCAATTGTGCCGGGCAGTCGGCCAGGACCAGGTTGTTTCTCCGTTGCATCTGCAGCTGTCACGTGACTTGGAGTTCCAGGTCGCACCAGAGGCAGTGCTCGGGGTGCTCCAGAAGCTTCATGGTGGTAGTATGGAAATGGAGGTGCTAATTCGTTGGGCGGGGCTGCCGGAGCATGATGCTTCCTGGGAACCGTTTGACGTTGTGGCTGTCCAGTTTCCCTATTTTCACCTTGAGGACAAGGTGCGTCTTTGGGGCGGGGGTAATGATAAGCCTCTCGTGCGTTATACTTATGTTAGGAGGAGGCGCAAGGGCTTATCGGATGGAAGGATGATGGATGGGGCTGAGTCAGGCAAGTGAAGGGAGGGAGAAAGAGGCTGAGTCAGCAATCAATTAGTTAGTTAGTTAGTTAGTTAGTTAGACTTGTGGGATGAAGGATAGTGTGTATAAATAAGTCAGGGGTAGAGTAAGGAGGTTACGAGAAATTACTAGACTTTCAGAAGAAGTTTGTAGGAGAGCACGGGATCTCTCGAAAATCCCCATACCCTTGTTGAAATTACTAGACTTTCAGAAGAAGTTTGTAGGAGAGCACGGGATCTCTCGAAAATCCCCATACCCTTGTTGTAACCATGATTCCTTAGTTCCATTAATACAAATTCCTTTTCAATAGCCTAATCGATTGTCAAATTGGTTTGGAGTTTATCAGATAAAAAGCCAGAAGAAAGAAGGTAGGGAATGGGAATGGGAAATTTGAAGATGAAGAATGTGGCACTTAGTACATCTTAAATTTTTGAACTGCTACTTAGTATTATCTAGGATCACCACTTTGTGTAAGTTACCTGGCTGTCTGCATCTTTAATTTTTCAACTGCATTATTTACCCGGATTACCTTTACTTGTCAACCTTAGTATTTATTGTTTATGAATTATACAACCGCTCGTCCCCTTTTGTATTTGCTTCTTTTTCATAATTAATACAAGTTGCCTGTTTCTTATTAAAAAAAAAAATACAGCCATTAATAACTTCTTTTACTGCAATTTATCAACTTTTATTCTGTTGGCCAATTTTAAGTGTTTTTTATGTTTTATTGTTGCTTACTATGCCTTTTGACCACATGTCTAATTATGTCCTTGGCAGCTGGGCGGCCCTGATAAAGTGGCTGAAATGACTGGTAGGCGTGGAATGCTTGTAAGGGCCTCTAATGGAAAAGGTGTAACTTATCAGCAACGAAACACGTGAGTTACAGAATAAGTTGCCTCTCCTGTGTATTTCAGTTCTTCTCAACAAGTCTGAGTAACTATTTGCTTTATTACTTTAGGAAGGATGTTACCATGGAGATGGTCAACATGCATGAGAAGCAGCTTTTCATGGATGGTAAGAAGTTGGTTGCTGTAATTTCTGAAGCAGGATCAGCTGGTGTTTCTTTGCAAGCAGATAGAAGAGCAGCAAATCAAGTATGTCAGATATTATAGAACTTCTATCTTTCATTTCTTGCTGCTTAGTCATCCTGGAATGTTTCCATTACAGTTCAGATATGCACTCATTCCCTATTTGTTTTTTTCTCGTTATCTTCATTTATTATTTTTATAACAGAGAAGAAGGGTCCATTTGACATTAGAACTTCCATGGAGTGCAGACCGTGCAATTCAACAGTTTGGAAGAACTCATCGCTCGAATCAAGCATCTGCACCTGAATACAGGTGACTAGAGTATATGTTTAATCAGATTTGTTTTGTTCTTTCTAAGTTATTATTACTTTATTAGAATAATTAAAAGAAAACAAGTCCCCCACTTATTCCAAGGAAAAGAATTTGCAGGACAGGTGGAGGGTTGGGGGGTCTGTTAATTGGTTTAGATGTAGTGCAAAAGTTTCCTAATCATTAGGTGGAAATTAAGCATCAAATCATATCTTGCTGCTTTATAATAGTCTGTGTGTCCATTTGACCACTAAATGCCCTTTGAGCGAAAAGCTATATTTGAATGGTCCTCCTTTGTTAATTATTAAGTGGTATATGCTGTAACAGATGCAGCAATAGCGACTTTCAAAATTGTTTGTGGATGAGTTCCTATAAATTAATCTATCCCTTTATTTACTATGCAGACTACTTTTTACTAATCTTGGTGGAGAACGACGCTTTGCATCGATTGTTGCCAAGAGATTAGAGTCTCTCGGAGCCCTAACACAGGGAGATCGCAGGTTAAATTTAGATCTGTTTTTGGTATTTTTCGTTCTCATTGAGCTACAGGAGTATGACTTGTAAAATTGTCTTCATTGAGTAGTCAGCTATATTCTTTCTCACTAGATGGTCGGATGAACTGCAGGGCAGGACTGTCTTTAAAAGAATACAATTATGATAGTGCTTACGGAAAGAGGGCACTGGTGATGATGTATAAAGGAATTATGGAGCAGGTTTATATAAACTCTTCTGGAAGAGGATATCTCTGTCACCTGGTAGATTAAGTAATGAGCTAATTGTTTTGAAGAATAACTAATTCTCAGTTTTCAGGATGTTCTGCCTGTTGTACCTCCTGGATGCTCATCCGAAAAGCCGGAAACAATCAAAGATTTTATTGCAAAGGCACAGGCTGCTCTGGTTGCAGTAGGAATACTTAGGGACAGTGTTGTTGGTACTTATTTGGAGAATAATTCTGTTAATATTTGAGTAAACGTAGCTGCAAATATATCAATGTTTGTTGATATCCTTTTCTGTGAAATATATCACCCTGCACTGCTGTTTTAATCCCTTATTTCTTTTCTCCTAAAATTGACCCAATAATGTAGTTTCGTCCCCTGTTTGATGCAGGTAAAGATTCCGGGAGGATAACTGGTCGAATTGTTGATTCTGACATGCATGATGTTGGTCGTTTTCTTAATCGCATATTGGGACTCGTGCCTGATATTCAAAATAGGTTTGTGACATGTGAGTTTGAGAGTAGTTCCTTATTGCAGTAGGAATCATGATTACAATGCTGAATATATATAATCCACAGGCTTTTCGAGTTATTTGTCAGCATCTTGGATCTTCTTGTTCATAATGCTCGGATTGAGGGGAATCTGGACTCTGGGATTGTTGATATGAAAGCTAACAGTGTGGAACTACAAGGAAAACCGAAGGTCAACTGTCTTCCTAAATCTGTTGCTTCTCTCTCTCTCTCTCTCTCTCTCTCTCTCTCTCAATAAAGAATACAACGAGAAAAGAGGATGACTTCTGGTTGACCAAAATAAGACACAGAAAATATAGAAGATAGAGATAAAAATTAAAGGAAAACGAAAAATTCGTATGGCATTTTGCTTTACTTTCAAAAAGAGGCTCTTTTTCAAAATAGGTTTTTTTTTTTTTAGTATGAAAATGAAAATGAGAATTTTTTGGGAATGGTGCTGAGGTTGTTTTTGAAATTGCTTTTGGTTATTTTTTTTAGAGCTTGTTTTGGGTATAAAAAAAAGTGAATTGCGTTTAGATATATATTAAAAAGCGTGTATTAAGTTATAACTTAGAAAATGATAATGAAAATAGGAAAACAACTGTCAGCCATTTTCTATTTTCTTAGCAAAAACCATTCTGTCATTTTTGTTTTCGTTCTTGTTTTCAAAGTATTTGCTAACCAAACACGGTTTAGAGACAATTTTCATTTTATTGCCTGAAAAGACATGTAAAAACGTTTTCAAAAACATATGAAACTGATTCCAAACAGCACCTAAGTTTTTTGTTCCCCCCCCCCCCCCCCCCAAATGAGATACTCGATTTCCTACACATCTTTACGTGGTTTACCTATCTCATTTTGTTACCTCGTAATTATGTAGCAGACTGTCCATGTTGATGAAATGTCTGGGGCTTCGACAGTGCTTTTCACTTTTACTTTGGATCGTGGGATCACGTGGGAGGTATATGTATATTTGTATTTTACTATCTGAATGACATGTGTTACTTGTTAAGTCAGCACACATATACTTACGAATTTACTGTAATAGTCTGCAAGTACCATTCTAGAAGAAAAACAAAAGGATGGGCTCAGTTCAAGCCATGATGGATTCTACGAATCAAAGAGGGAGTGGTTGGGAAGACGTCATTTCATTTTAGCATTTGAAAGGTGAAAGTTAGTTGCTTAGGCCTGATTTAATCTCTCTCTCTCTCTCTCTCTCTCTCATGTAAACTCTGAGCTCTGTTCTGTCCCTTTATTGTCCATGCATATAACTATTGTCATACATCATGTTTTTGAAGATGCATTTTGTGCTTCGAGTGGCATGGTCTACTCATTTCTCAATGATTTTCCTCTTAAATTACATTTCAGTTCTGCTCCTGGATTGTACAAGATAGTCCGTCCTGCTGTTGGAGAGTCACTAAGGTATAAAAATCTTGAATTTACTGGGCTCCATGATGCTGTATGATTATAGCCTGTATGTTGATCCTCTAGTTGCATTATGCAGGGAAATGCCTTTGGCAGAGCTGAAAAGCAAATACAGGAAAACTTCATCTCTAGAGAAGGCTCGCAGTGGCTGGGAAGCTGAATATGCCGCTTCGTCCAAACAGGTACGGTTCTCGATGACGTTAATTTAAAACGGGTCTGGCATTTTCCTTCTCTTTTTCTGGGAATGCTTTCTGCTACCTTTTAGACTAAATATTTGCTATAATTTATGGGTATGACCTGTGTGCTAAGCATGCACATCTTAGAGAGATTTTCTAGTTTACAAGATGTTGAAATTAAGTGTCTTAAATTTTATGTTCACTCGTTAATATTGTCCAAGATCTTAGTTAATGTTGTCCTGACCTCATTAACAGAATCGTCTAGTAGATTTTATTTCTGCAAGTGCTCCTGTTTGTAAGTCTTGTTGTTGTTATTTAAGAGTTTGTTCAACTTCTTTGTGCAGTGCATGCATGGTCCCAAATGTAAGCTTGGCAACTTCTGTACTGTTGGCAGAAGACAACAGGAAGTAAATGTTTTAGGTGGCCTCATACTTCCTGTCTGGGGCACCATCGAGAAGGCCCTTTCGAAGCAGGTAATTTGATTCCATAAGCTTTGCTTGAGATTTTATGTCTACTTGATGCTGTAATCTACGAGAGGAAAGTACAACTAGGTGTTATATATGTAGAACTTACTCAATAGGATGGGGCAAATTGTTAAAATGGACAAATTGTTAAAATGGACATTCTTCTCTTCTCACTCTCTTCATTTTTCCCCTTTTCTGTTATGGTTAAATGAACATTTGTTTATACGTACGAAAGGTCTGTCAATTATTTAAATTGGAGCAGTGTGCTTTTTCAACAATGGAAAAGATCCCATTATCTGTGCAGGGAAAGCGCCACTTTTGCTCGACTCTCTATTTTATTCTATTACTTTATTCGTGTTTTCATCTTCTTCTTTGGGCGTAGAATAAGGATAAGACGTTCAATTGTTATTACCACCCATCTCCATTTTGTGCTGTAGTGTGTTGCACCACACGATTAATTTTTTTTGGTACATGAATAGATTCTGCTTTCTTACCTTGTCAATTCTTTTTTTTTTTTCATTTTTTTTTTATTTTTTGCCTTTTAATTAATTTTCAACTGAAAGAATTGAATCTCATATGACATATATACATGATTGAGTTATTGATCGCGGCATTTTCTCGCGCCAATGGGAAATTAGGGTGACAAACATTGCTGTATGCTTGCTTCTCTTTATTGCGATTGTCTGCTTCAGTGTTGGTTTATTTTTTCTATTCCATACTTGTCAGTATTATGTTTCCAGTAATATCGAGTATAAGGAGTCTACTTCTATGGTACCTGGTTTTTGTTTATTTTTATCAGTTTTTTTAACTTAAAAGGGTGTTTGGTAATTGTCATTAACCTAGTAAATATCTTGATTGTTTCGACTTATTGGTGAAAAGATTGGTCCTTTTGTTGAGCACCCTCGTAGCACATATTGATGAAAAGTTTGGTCCCCTCGGCTCTAACTCGTCATATTGCTGTCATCTTTTACAGGCCCGCCACAGCCATAAGCGGCTTCGTGTTGTACGAATAGAAACTACTACAGATAACCAGCGAATTGTTGGACTATTTATCCCAAATTCAGCAGTTGAAACAGTGCTTCAAGGTCTCTCTCTCTCTCTCTCTCTCTCTGTTTCCTTGGTAATTTTATAGTACCATTGCTTGCATTACTTTTATTATGAGTAAGTAATTCTTATGTGAACGTGGATATTGCAGATCTAGCATGGGTTCAGGATATCGACGATTGACATGAAGAAGCTGTATTTTGATCAAGTGGGTAATTGGTTGTAGCTATCAGACAAGTAGCAAAGATTGCTCGTGGCAAAAAGAATTTTGCACCTGCTTATTGCTTCCAGACTATGTTAAATAAAAAATAAAAAAAAAGAAAAAGAAAAGAAAAGAACAATCCCATATCCACGCGAGAGAAGATTCTGCAACCCTCGATCGAATGCAACAACTGTGCAGCCATTCACTTCGATTTTTGTTTTATATTGGCTCCATTTTTTGGCCCTATAATTTTGTACAATATCAATGTTGTCATTGAATGCTAGACATTTCAGATTATTAGGCTTTGTATTTATACTTGAAAGTTAATCTACAACTAATTTTTGTATGAAACACTACAATTTATCGTTCAAATGATGGATGGAAATAGAAAAATTCCTTTTTGTCCAAAGTTTCCACTCTCCAAAATCCAAAAGATTACAGGCCACAAAAAGCACAAAAGCACATCTCCAAACCCATATACATAAAACCATCTTTATTCGTCTTTGCTGTAATCTTAAACAAAAGACAACTTTGAAGATCATATGATATGATCATCAGCACACAAAACCAGAATTAACATGATGGTCGCTGCAATAGAGGCCAGGCTGCTGAGTGAAGCCTTGGCTCTTGAGCACTCTCCTTGCCTTAACGACAAGCTCGTGGTTAGAAACATTGCCATCGGTTTCAGCAATGATGGTCTGGATTGCGTTGCTCAGAGCTCCGTAAGCCTCGTCGGTGTTCCCTCCTGGAGTTGCATCTGCAGATGTTTGGTCAGTCTGACAGCCGCTGATCAGGATCCCACCATCGGGCAGTTCCCGCTTGCTCGATCCAGCATACACCTCCTGCTTGCTGCCAACCTGAGTCTCCAATGCTGGCTTTGCATACTCTTCTTCATCGTTGTCTTCGAGCTTATGCTTGAGAAACTCCTGAGCCAGGCTCCCCACCATCCCAAAGAAACTGCCACCACCACCACCACTGTTGCCTCTATCATCATCGCCACCGTGCTTGAGCTTGTTTAGAATGACCTTCATGAACTTCTTAACCTTAGGGCTGGCATCTTCTCCAAAGACATCGAAGAGGGTGGGCCTTAGCTTCCCAACATCAATGTCATCTTTGCCAGTTTTCTGTTTCAACACTTCTATGAGAGTGGAGAGCGGCAGGGACCTGCTCTTGACCCTGATTGAGCCCTCCTCTCCATAAATCTCGGTCTCTCTAATGCTACCATCCTCTTCTTCTTCGTCATTGCCGTCATCATGGTTTCCACGACGAGTGTGGCGAAAGGCAGAAGGGATGTGGATTCCGCGAGATTCAATTGCGTCTTCAACTTTTCGATGCAGGAACTTCTTGAATCCAAAAGAGGATTCAGATTCATCGTCATCGCGCTTGGTGCTCTCGCCTATTTGTTCTTTGGCTTCGTCGATTAGGCCACCGCTGTGGCAGGAATCTGACACAATTGTTATCCTGCATCCTTCCGGAATTTGGTCCACAAAACCCCTGAAGTCGTCATCTGTTGATCAAATGCTTATTACAGATTATGAAGAAGAAAAATCCATGAAGAAACGAAAAAGAACGGAATTTTCACCAGTATTCATAAAGATTGACCTCCGGCGGAACCAACAACACATACAAGTATGTGTCAACATCACGATCATACAAAAAAAAAATTGCAGTCTGAAAACTAAAATCTGTTTGTCTCATAAATCTTTGGAGAAAATTCCATCTCAAAAGATCCGGTCATTTACCAAAAGACGTGAATTTTAATTTAAGGAATTCCTGATCTAAAATCCAAATGCAATTACCAATTTGCAATAATTGAATTCTGAGAATCACGAAATCAGAAATGAAGAATTGAATTCTGATCCAGATAAAAAAAAAGAAAAGAAAGGAAAAGAAAAGACCAGTGATGAGATTCATGTCGCAGGGGACGATGCACTCGTCGTAGCCAGTGTCGTCGTCCTCGCCGGTCTCGGCCGGAAGTCTGGTGCCATGGCCGCTGTAGTGGACGAAGAGGAAGTCCCCTGGCTCCGCCGACTGGATGAGAGCGGCGAGAGCCTGGCGGGTGTTCTTGCCGGTGGGCTGAGTGTAGGAGTCGTCGCTGTCGATGAGAACGGTGATGTCGTCTTCGGAGAAACCGAATCGCTCGATAAGGCAGTTGTACATCCTCTTGACGTCGTTGATGCATCCTCTCAGCTCCGCCTTCGTTCCCGGATAGTTGCATCCGATCAGCACCGCTTTCTTCCCCATCTCTCTCTAAAACTCTCCGACTGTTTGGCTGTGTTCTGTCGCGCTTTTGCCTCCGAAAAGGACACGCTTTGGTGTCTCGTAGTATATACTGTCTAATTTTTGTCTTTCTTAATCGTTGAAACTAAAAACAAATAAGTGAATATGTTAAGATTTGAGATGAATTAAAATTAATAAGTTAATAATTTATATAAATTAATAAATAAGTTAAATTATTATTTTTGTTTATAATTTGTTTAGTTATAAACCATAACTTGGTAAGTTATTCACAATTTTTATCTATAATTTATTTAGTTATGAAACATAACTTGATAAATTTATCTATAATTTATTTGATTATGAATTATAACTTAACAAATTATAACCTATTAATTTTTATAACTAAAAATTAACTTATATATTTTCTTAAAATTTTTATATTGACCTATTTTCTATTATTTAGAATGCAAAATTATGCAAAATGCATAGCCACAGGCAAAGGCAAATGATAGCGTAGAGGTCGGTTCGTGTCTCAAACGTCAAACGTGTTAGTTATATTGGATTGGATTCAAATCCAATCACTTTTTTTTTTTTTTTATATAGGCCCGTTTAATTCGTTAATTTGAGTTTTTAATTTAAGTTGAGATATGATTTTATGTGAGAACTTTTTACTGTAACAAAAAAGTTAAATGTGATTATTTATAAGAGCTTTTTATTATAACAAAATTCAAATTCTAAAATCAAATTAACGAAATGAACGGGGCCATAATTTCCCTGGTTATTCCTATAATTATAATTGAGACCATCTTATTACGGGGCACACAATAAAGGAGACTTTATAATTATAGTACCAACATCATAAAAGTATAATTGTGTAGTATGCTTTTTTCGCAGAGGGAAAAAAAAAAAGGTTATATTATGATAAAAGTATCGTTTACTTTATAGTCCTTTTTCTCTTTCTACCGATCCATTTGTTGCGTGTATATATATTGTCGGCAAAGGAAGGAAGATAATTTGTGGTCGGAATGTACAATTGATATCTTTTGAATTTTGCATAAAAAAAATAGAATTAATTAATTTGAAGACTTGGTTCTAGTGCTATCATGTGGATGTGATTGGTAATTACCAATATTGAGCTTTCGTCCGGCCTTGCATTTAATGGTTGGCTCCGCTGGATATTTTTATTTTTTATTTTTTATTTTTTGGACGACAGGCCGATGAGAAAAATTAGTGCTCATCATGACCATCGATTAGAGTTCCATTCTCTCTATTTAAAGTTTCAGTATATGCTTTAAAAAAAGTCTCAACTTATCAAAATATGTTGGTAATCATTAATTTTTTAGTTGCATGTATAATATAACGGTAATTTTATATTTAATTTAATTATAAAAATGATGTGTTTAAATTATTTCATCCCAAATACAAAAAGGAAAATAAAAAAAAATACTTCAATATCGTTCCCAATTTCAAAACTTATAACGAATGGATGTTTTGAATCTCTCTTTCTCTCTGGAAATTCTTTCGTTCTCCACTAATTTTTAAAAATCTTCAACAACTATTGGCCCGAGGTTCACAGAGTGCACCATAATGGTGGTTCAAAGAGGAAGTGAGAAACAAATGATCAAGAAAAATTCAAAGTTTGATCATTTTTTATATAAAAAAAAATTTAAGGTCTGAAAACTTAATACTTGGGAGAAGATTTCTTTTGCAACAAAACTCAAAAAAAGTTTAAACTAAAGTTACAACTTTATTCAAGTTCACGTTCTTTTAAGTTTCAACTTTATTCAACTTTACTCAACTTTATTCAAGTTACAACTTTAACTCAAGTTATCACTCAAATTCAACTCAAAAATTATACTCAAGTTATACTCTAAAAGAACAACCCCAGATATTTTAAGGGCCTGTTTAGTTCGCTGATTCGAGTTTTCAATTCGAGTTAAGAAGTGATTTTATGTGAGAGCTTTTTACTGTAGCAAAAAAATTAGATGTGATTGTTTGTGAGAGCTTTTTACTGTAGCAAAACTCAAATTCTAAACTCGAATCAGCGAAATGAACGGAGGTATCATTCATCTCACTGACTCGAGTTTTCAGTTTTAAATTTTTACAGTTAAAAAATTTTAAAAAATGTCACAATAATTTTTTCTGTTATAGTTAAAAACTCTCATAAAATATAATATCTTAACTCGAATCTGTAAAACGAACGAGATCTTAATTTCTTTTCTTACATAACCTTACTTTCGAAATAGATGTAAGCAATGATATATAACAAGAATTTTAGAAAGTTTAAACATTAAGCAGAAATAACAATATTGCTATAGGTACGTAATTAAGAATGAAATTTACTTCCAATAGTAGGCGATTTTCAACTTCATCAATACCACCACAAAATTCTCAAACGCTACAATTACGTCTGTTGAATGTTAAGACGAATTGTTTGATGCTGACGTGAAAGCTGATGTGGCAGCTTTATTACAAGTGGATGATATGGAAATTCTTTCTCTGATTAACTTTAATTAATCGGTTAAACATTTACTCCTCAGTAATGCTGTAATATAAATAAACAGAATATATAGAGTTTGTTAGGAGAGAGATTCTTTTTTGCTTTTGTCGGTGCATAGAGAGAGAGAGAGAGAGAGAGAGAGAGAGAGTTAGGGGAAACAGGAGAGAGAATTAGGGAACAACAGGGTTGCGAGCGGAAAATTCATGAAGCTCTGGGATTGTTCTGATTTCTTGTATTGTTTCTTAACTCGGGAAGTCTTTCAAAAGAGCTTTTCTGTTTTTTCCTTTGGTTGATTCTCGGTTGGAGAGATCGACCACAAATTCTTGGTGTAATTCAATTTTTTGGTTGCTGTTAGGAATAGATCTTGGAGGTTGTTATAGAGTTGTGACTGCTCTGGTTTTACAACAACATCTTCTCATAAAAATGTTTATAATACCTAAAAAAAAAAAAAATCTATTGAAATAGCAAGGCTTTAAGTAAAAGGAAAAGAAAAAAAAAAACGATAAAGCTCAAACATAAGTCAATGAAACCTATATTAATTGAATTAGCTAGGGATTACCGTTAAGAAAAGGAATTAGCTAGCTAGGGATCAGAAGCCACCGCACTTATAGCATATATACATAGTTATGATTATGCATATATATAATTAAGAGGCAAGTTTTTCACGACAAGAATTGGATCTCCTCCCCATATACACAAGAAATAGACCAATTCACATGACTATTAATTAATAAGCCCAAGAGACCAATAATATGCAATATTATCCCCCTTAATCAGAATACAATATTAACCCGTAGCTGTATATAATCCCCCTCACAGAAACCAATAATATGCATGCAGTACTACCCTAAGAGACTGCGAGACTCCTTTAACTCTTTTGATCACTTTATTTATTTTAATATATATATATATATATATATATTTATATATATGCGTATGTATATGTGTGTGTGAGACCAACAAAACGACACATATAATTATAAATGGAGCCAAATGAAATCAAGCAGCATTGACAAAATTACAATTGACTCTGATCTCGCCTTTGTCAATAGGCCTCGTCTTGACCTGGACATTCCCAAGCTTCACCATTGACACCGCAAACTGGGTCTCAAAAAGCTGAGGCTGAGAAACCAAAGCCGACACAAAAGGAGACGTTCTTTCATCCGAAAACAGCAGCTGATCGGTTGACAACAAACCCTTTTTGCTCGCAAGATTCGTGTAGTACATTGTATCGAAAGCCTTGGGAGTAGTAACGTCCAGATCCACCAAGTTATGCGGCGATGATCTGCACTTGTTCCTTAAGAGGTTCAAGTAGGTGACGTTAAGCGAGCGATCAGGACTTTTTCCTAGCCTGTGCTGCAACGAAAAGCAAGAGCTTCTTCCAATGGTGTGTGAGCCCGAGAGGACGACCAAGTCGAGCATGTTGAGGCCGCGCAACTTGAAGAAATCGATGAGTCCGGTGACGTTTTCGCGGCCGTGAGGAACGGCGTCGGCCTCCTTGGCCATGGAGATTCTGCCGTCTTTGCGGCCGAATGGGACTTCCCAGAACGGGCCTCCCGCGAAGATGGTGGCGTCCCTTGCGGCGGCGGTTAGGATGTCGGCGCATGAGACGGTCTTCGGACATGTCTTTTCGAGGACGGATTTGATGTCGTCTATTACTCGGAAGCCTCTTAGGGTTTTGCTAGCCTGAGCTCTCCTCTCGCTGCCTCTGTGGTTCAGCAGAACTGACGCATCACAACCCTGCAATATATGTTGGTAAGCACATATATATCATGTATGTTTTTGTTGCATTGCATGTAAAATGATATATTGAATGTCACTTCCTAAGGAATAACTAATATAAGTGGAAAAGAGTTTTTAATTATGACCCGTTTAGTTCGTTGATTCGAGTTTTTAATTCGAGTTGAGATGTGATTTTATGTGAGAGTTTTTTATTGTAATAAAAAAGTTAGATGTGACTGTTTCTGAGAGCTTTTTACTGTAACAAAACTCAAATTCTAAACTCGAATCAGTGAAATGAACGGGATTGTAAATTCCAACGATAAAAAGTCAAAGGGATGTTGAGCAAGACTTTGAGATAGTTTTTCTTATCCTTTTTAAGTGACAAGAATTGATTCTCGCTCGCTTTATATCCTTAAATTAATTACTATTTGATCATCATGTACTAACGTACAATTCAAGATTTATATGTAATGGATATACGAAATGACGGACACAAAATAATCTCTCAGTTTTGGTTAATAGCTTTATTTAAAGAAGGAAGTCGCTAAAAACTTCATCTTGAAGTCTAGAGTCCAAATATCTACAGTAGTAGCTTTAATTAATTAAAGAAGGAAGTCGCTAAAAACTTACCCTGACGGCGCAGTCGTGGAAATGCAAGCGAATGATGGCGGGAGCCAAGGTGGGATCCTGGTTGATCCAAGCTCTCATTCTTCGTTGGATGATGGCTTCAGCATCCGGGCATGTCTTTTCATAATGTGTCACGGACAAGAAAGCTTCAGGAGGCAAAGGCTTTGTGGATTTTTTCTGAGACTTTCGCGAAGCAGGAGCAGAGGCTTTGTTGTTTTGAGATTGATTAACGGCTGATACTACCAAATCATTAGAGACAAAAATCAACAAGAAAACTATAATTATGTGACACAACTTCATGATGAATATTTCTCTATTGCTAATTGGCCTTGTGCTAGGAAAATGTGTAGTATGTGTTATTTCTTTCTCATGACTTTAAATTTTTTGTTTTATAGCTTGACATATAGAGTCATGTAATGTTGGTTTTCTCGTAGAATACGTGAGAAGCACTATTTCTCAAAGAAAAGTGACATGCAAACCAATTATTAAAAAAAAAAAAAAAAAAGACATGCAAACATGTTTGATACATAGGAAGTGATCATATATTTTCAAGTCAAAGCATCGATGTATATAGAAACCAATATTTGTCAAGTAGTCTCTAGTAATAATATTTTATTTTATTTAATTTGATCGAATGATGGGTTTTATTGGGTGAAATAATCCCCTCTTGGAATACAACCGGGATCTCTAGCACAAATTATCTGGCCAAAATTCAACTTTTGGATGTTAATTTTTTCAGTAGATTGTAGATAATTGTCTTAGTTTAAGCTGAATTAGCTGGATACGATTCACGGCATTATTCCCAAATGAACCTTCATCACATTAATATATGACACGAAGGAGCTCTTAGCACTCTCACGATCTCTTATATATATATATATATATATATATTTGTGTGGTAAGACTATTAATATATGAAGAATATTTTAATTTCACAATCCGCGTGTTGAAAAGATCATATCATCAATTCAGGTTTTTTTTTTTCTTTTTTTTGAAGGTCATCAATTCAGTTACATATAACATCCAAGTACACATTATAGTATATTATTTTTTAATGCAAATGAGTTCCTTTTGAAGAAGTTTAAATTGCTTACTGAGTCACTCATTACAACATTTTTTTAATTATAATCATAATCCTCGAGGATTTTCCCTTGCCATTTTTTGTTTTTTTTTTAAAGTCCCTTCCAAATCAAAGATAAGGAAAAGTAAACTTATTATTATGCCCTTTTCTCAAGATATTAGACACATGATATATATATATATATGTCTATATATATATATATATAGATTAATAACTTCACACAAAACCTACGTTTTGGTTGAACTACACGTTTTGGTTTTGAGTTTCATTTTTTTTTGTTTTTGATCTTTTTTTTTTCTCTTGATGGTTTCTTTTGCCCCTTTGCATCTTCTCTTTTTCCTTTACCTTTTTCTCTAGAAGTTTTATACTTTCGTTCTTGCCCTTCTTTTTAACTATTTTTCTTTTATTTACCTAAATTATTTTTTTTGCCAGTAGATTAATAATCTGAGATGCTTGTGAAAAATTTTCATGCTTGTGAACATTGAGAAGGAAACCAATTTATAACCATTTAGAGGTGGTTATCAATTTTAGATTCAACCTTGTTGATGGATGTTTTTGTAGCAAGCCCATATAAGAGTCTAGGCCTAATAATTTTGTCCCATGACATGATTGGGCTCGATTTATAGACCTAAGCCTTACTCGAGAAACTTGTGTGGACAGTGGTTTGGTGGGCCTGGGTAGTCAAACGAGCCCTTTGTTTCTTAGTTTGATCCGATTTCAAGTCCCGCTTTAGGGGTTTAAAATAATTGGACTAAGGAATAAATGAGTGATGGAGAATCCATCCCTAAAAAAATCCCTTATTTGCCTTTTAGGAGTCTTAGAAACCCCTTCCTAAGCTTTTGGAGACTTGAAAGTCTGAGATTTAAGCCGTGGAACCTTCCCATCCAATGCTAGATAAGAAGTTTTTCTACTCTGAAGTGGGCCAAGGATTTGTCACCGTGGCGGCTATTGCTTTGGAGGTGTCACTATGGACACTTCTACGAAGGTGTCACTGTTGATGCCCTCACGAACATGCTTCCCATGCTTTAGAAGACTCCTTTGTGACTGAAGATACCTCCCCTGCTCTGAGAGACTCCTATATGTCTGAAGGTTCTTCCTATGCTCTATGGATATTAAATATGTTAGGTGCTCCAACAACGGCTGTTTGGTCAAAAATTGAAGGCGGCGCTCTTGAGCTGGTTTGAGATGGTGACTTATTTTTGTTGTAAATATTGCTAAAATGAGGAAAGAGTCATGATCATTCAGCTTAATAACACCCGACAAAGGCACGGAGAAGACCTCTTGGACTTCGTCTAGAGATTCCACGACCTCGCCCTTAACTGTTATGATGAAAGTGACGAAGGAGCGCTTGTTGACATTTGCATGAACAATATCATTCTGGAGTACCGGGTGCACTTGGAGAACATTATGATCAACCAATTTTCTCACCTTTTT